>NC_088234.1:45067695-45185195 GCF_036934945.1 Oncorhynchus masou masou
GAATTGATTTCAATTGACTGATTTCCTTATATGAACTGTAACTCAGCAAAATCTTTGAAGTTGTTCATTGTATTAGCTCAGTCGGGGTCTCAACTTAATGTTGAGACTTCGAATAGTAGAATACACAAGGTGCAATTTCGAAATTTGGTTGAGCATTAGCAGTTTTCTCTCTCAATCAATTAGCCCATTTCAACAACAAAAAAGAAACAAATATTGGTAAATTAGTCTAGCCGGCTATCTAAACTTGCTTTAATCATGGTCTTATTACAGACTGGGGGGCCCCCATTAATTTTGTTAGTCACTCTCACTCAGATATTATATGCAAAACAACAAAAATCTCTCTCCAACCTATGGCAAGATGTGTAGAACTGCAGAAAATGTACTGTAGAACTGTTAACTTGTCTCTAGACCCATGGCAAAATGAGTAGAATTGCATGAAATTAGTTATACAAATGCTAATTCTTCTCTCTTCCCATGGCAAAATGTGTAGAATTGCAGCAAACTTTCTTTAAAACTACAACATTTTCTCTACACCCCAAAATATGTAGAATTGCAGGGAAAAAACTTGAAAACATATTTTTTCTCTCCGCTGTCAAGGTGGCAAAATGTGTGGGGTGGGTATGGATGTGTCTACGCAGACCCAAGAGTCACTCTCATGTGACTCCCAAATGAAAGCCTAAGACCAGTAGCATGGGGAAATATTGTCGAGATGAAGTTAATAAATGGACTGGCTGGGCTATGGGACAGTGGATGTGCTTTGATAAATCTAATGGAACTGCTAACAAGCATTACCCGGAGAATGTGAGGATTGTGGTGCTATGACTCCCTGCTGTCAACCAATCAGCATCAAGGATCTAAATAACCTGTTTCATAAGGCTGTTTATTTAGAGAAAAAAATCAAAGACAACACTGTGGTCATGCTAATGCTTAGCCCAAGGGTAGCATAACCAAGGCTGGCACAACTTAATCCCTTCTGAGAGGTGGTTGGAGAGTGGGTGTGCAATTTGGCACCATTTGTCCCCAGTGCTGATATATTCATGTATTCAAGCCCATGACTGCCATGGAACGAGGGAAAAGGTACTAGGAATTTCAAATAAAACACATCCAGATTAGAGAAGACCATCCTGTTCATTTAATCAGAAATAGTACAATCCTTTCTAATCTGTCTTCTTTAAATATGGTCCAGGTCTCCAGCCTTATTATACCAGCGTTCCTAGATGTGTTTTCAAAATCTTCTACCGTTCATTTCTTCAAGATCTCCACCCTTCCTCCGTAGGTAGGATTGGTTCTTCTCTTCCCTCCTCTCCTCTTCTTTCTTCTCCTCTCATTTCCTCTCTGCTGATCTCCTCTCCTCTTATCTCTTCTCTCATTTCCTCTCCTCTCATCTCCTCTCCTCTTATCTCCTTGTTTTCTCTTTGTTTATAGCCCTCTGCTATTTGCTGATGTTGTAATTTATGAATCCCTGATCTCCTCTCCTCTCCTCTCCTCTCCTCTCCTCTCCTCTCCTCTCCTCTCCTCTCCTCTCCTCTCCTCTCCTCTCCTCTCCTCTCCTCTCCTCTCCTCTCCTCTCCTCTCCTCTCCTCTCCTCTCATCTCCTTGTTTCCTCTTTGTTTACAGCCCTCTGCTATTTGCTGATGTTGTAATTTATGAATCCCTGATCTCGCTCAATCCATGCCACATGAAAACAGGATTACAGAGAGAATCCGCATTAAATAGCTCTAATCAGGACATTAATAAGGATTTGAAATCTAATTTCATCTGCACAGGAAGCTGGAGCACAGAGTACACTCGCATATCCCTCTGTAAAAAACAACAACAACAACCATCCACCAATATACAGCCCAGCATTATTATACCCATCAGCAGCCATCCGCACCTATAAAGGTGAAATTCCTCATTTCTTCAAGCCATTTTCTTCTATGTGAGAAGGTTAATTAGGACGAGTTCTGTTCCATTGGCTGTCATACAGTTGGCTTCAGAGTGGGACTGTATGAACCACATCATCAGTTTTCTGTCCTGTTCCCACAGTGCCTAAAGGAACAGCCACTCTCTGGGCCTTGTGGGCTGGATATGGGACCCTCGGGGGAGTAACCCTCCAGCATGGTCAGAGGGGTACAGGCAGTCATCTGCCCACTCATCCACCACCAGCAGCAGCACGGAGATATGCCTTGTGGCCTGAACAGACAGCCATAGAAGCAGAGCTTCAACATGAAGATCCACACCATGGAGACTGCCCACATGGTCCACAGCCCACTCATCACATTTATTGCAAATTCAAGTGCTTGTGTTTTTTCCCCTGTCACGTACATACAAGAAACTGGCAGTGTTCCTCTCACAACTGTTGCTTTGAGGTCTGGAGAATTTCATATTGAAAAAAACGTTGGAATGGTCCACAGCAGCAAGATTTTGATTGGATGTTACATTTCAAGAACCTTCCCCCCACATGCCCATACAAGGGGTGCTGTGTGTTATGTGCGTCACTGTTTTCAGTCTTGGTAGTTATTGCCTATGCTAGTTTTCAAGTTATCAAGTGTGACTGACAGTCTGCGATTTATATTTATTGAAATTGAAATGGGATTACACTGGTAAAGTCAAATGTCACAACACGTTCTAAACCGCTCTGGTGACAAACAAACTTTTTTCCTTGTCTGCAATTGTCCACATGGCTGCGCTTTGCTACCACCAAAAAGGTTGTGAAGATTGCCCATTGTTTGGTTTTTGTAAGGACCAAAAAAGTACTTATTCAAATAAGTTAATACATATTTTAAATGTTTAAAAAACGATGTATTATTAGCTAGCTAGCTGGCTACAGTAGGCCACGACCCAACTGAGCTGCTAGCTAGCTAGCTAAATTTACACACTGTTTATTAAATGTTGTCAGCTAGTTAGCTAACTTCCTATTAGCTTGCTATCTTGATGTAATGCGTAGATAACAGCAATGGAAGAGGGTTGAAATTGCAGCTCCAGTTGTCAGTATAGGGAGAGTGTAGTCTACTGGATGGCCTATGCAGCCGATCTGCACAATCAGCTGCCTAGGCTAGCTACTGGAGAGGACAGGTCATTTTGTGGGAGGACATTATGAAAAGATTCTCCAGTTCCAGTCCCTAGATGGGAAAACCTTGAGGGCAGAGAGATGAGATCAACATAATATTTTACAAAAATACAAAAATACAAAAATACAGTTAATCAAATCAAACTATATTTGCCACATGCGCCAAATACAACAAGTGTAGAATTTACTGTGAAAGGCTTACCTATAAGCGCTTAACCAACAGTGCAATTCAAGAAGAAGAACATATTTACCAAGTAGGCTAAAATAAATAGTAATAATAAAAAGTAACACAATAAGAATAACAAAACGAGGCTACATACAGGGGGCACCGGTAACGAGTCAGTGTGCAGGGGTACAGCCTAGTTGAGGTAATCTGTACATGTAGGTGGGGACGAAGTGACTATGCATAGGTAGCAAACAAACAGCGAGTAGCAGCAGTGTTCAAGGGGGGGGAGGTCAATGTAAATTGTCCGGTGGTGATTTTTATGAATTGTCCAGCAGTGTAATGGCTTGGGGGTAGATGCTGTTGAGGAGCCTTTTGGTCCTAGACTTGGCACTCCAGTTCTGCTTGGGTGACTGGAGTCTCTGACAATTTTATGGGCTTTCCTCTGACGCTGCCTATTATATACGTAGGTCCTGGATGGCAGGAAGCTTGGCCCCAGTGATGTACTGGGCGGTTCGCACTACCCTCTGTAACGCCTTACGGTCAGATGCTGAGCAGTTAAACATCACACACAACGTATCCACATATTACAATTGGAGCAGGCCAACTCTGCTCGAGGTCTGCTGGATGTGCAGTGTTCTGCTTCAGCCCAGCAATAACAGACATGATTCAACTTATCAAATCGAATGAATTGAACATCAAGTGTGCTATTGCTGGGCTGGAATAGAAGTCTGCTCACCCCTGAAATGATGCTTTATTAACAATAGTAGTAATACTTGTTACTACTCAATAATCTATTCTTGTCTACACTAAAAACATAATTCCACTTTAATATTAAGGGGTTTTGTGTGTAGACCAGTGACACAAAATCAATTTATTCATTTTGAATTCAGGCTGTAACACAACAACATTTGGAATGAGTCAAGGGATATGAATACTTTCTGAAGGCGCTGTACATGTAAACAGGGCTGAAAATGACTGGTAGCAGGAATATATAAATACTCATGGTAATATACTAATGGTAATATATACATGTAAATAGGAGTAATAGTGACCAGTAGCAGGATAAATATTGAAATACTCATGTTAACATACTAATGGTAATATATACATGTAAATAGGAGTAATAGTGACCAGTAGCAGGATAAATATTGAAATACTCATGGTAATATACTAATGGTAATATATACATGTAAATAGGAGTAATAGTGACCAGTAGCAGGATAAATATTGAAATACTCATGTTAACATACTAATGGTAATATATACATGTAAATAGGAGTAATAGTGACCAGTAGCAGGATAAATATTGAAATACTCATGGTAATCAATAATCAATGGACAGCAGCATAATGGAGTGATAAATATAAGCAATGATCATTTCAGCAGCATAGGTTGTGTCTGAGTGGATGGGCATAGCGGCAGTGTGAATAGTCTGTGGGAGAGGGAGTAGTTGTTAGCCATTTAATAGTCTTATAGCCAGGGGAAAGAAGCTGATAGAGTGTGTTCGCCTGAGCCTTGATGCACCGGTACCGCCTGCCGGACAGGAGCATGGAGAACACTCCATGTCTCGGTTGGCTGGAGTCTTTGGCAAATTTTCGGGCCTCTCTCAGACACCGGATGGCATGTATGTCCTGGATGGCTGGGAGCTCACCCCCAGTGATGCACTGGGCCGTGCGCACCACCCTCTGCAGGGCCTTCCAGTCGCGAGTGGTGCAGTTGCCATACCAAAAGGTGATACGATGATGCCAAATCGATTCATCCTCCTAAAAGGGAGAAGAGGCATTGTAGTGCTTTCTTCGTGCCTGTTCTGCTGTGAGAGGACCATGTTGAGCCCACTATCACATCTCCATGAACTGTGTAGCTCTTCCACTGTACAGAATTAACCGGCATGGGATGGTGGTGCTCCTCATGTGTGCAACCTATTGTGCTGGAACAAAGGCTTCCAAACCCATGTCTCTCCACAATGCCTCTGAGGACCCTATATTAACATTTACATTTAAGTCATTTAGCAGACGCTCTTATCCAGAGCGACTTACAAATTGGTATATATAATACTGCAATAGATACACTGTTTGCTCCTTCAACAATATTAATGAGTAACACATAATTAACCACTTTTTTTTATTAGCTCTTAAAAGCACAGGCGCTGTAATTTGCAGATTCATCACAGTTGATGCCCGCTCATAATAGGCTACCTTAATTGCCTGAGTCGTGCTCTGATAATATCTCATTGGAACTTCAAAGCTGTGTCTGTAATGTGAAGAACCTCACTGCTTACTACCTGTATCTAAGGTCCTGTTGTGTGATATGCTAATCAAGGGTATGGTAATTAGAGACAGAGGGAGAGGGAAGGGAAGAGAGAGACTCAATTGTGTGAAGTACAAACAGTACAGCATGTGTCACAGCTTTTAAAGTACAGTGGCAGCGAGAGAGACAGAGATGCTGTGTTGTGCAGAGATGCTGTGTTGTGCGGAAGGGAACAGCTCTTATTGACACCCTTGATAAAGATGAGCAAAAATGATTGTATAAAATAAATCAAAATGCTCAAACAATTGGGAAATGACTTTTAACTAATACAATTGCTCAGAGAAAGAGATTTTGTTTAACAAGTAATTATTTTTTCAAAAGGTTGGGGTCAAAATTGACACCCCTGTTTTCAATACCTTTCAATACTTCACCTTGCGAGGTTTCAAGTCCGTGACAGAGATGGCCATTGCAAAATGTTGATTTTGTGGCCAATTAACCATTTCTTTGTGGATTTTGATGTATGCTTAGGGTTATTGTCTTGCTGGAAGATCCACTTGCGGCCAGGTTTCAGCCTCCTGGCCGAGGAACCAGGTGTTTGGCTAAAATGTCCTGGTACTGGGTAAAGTTCATGATGCCGTTGACCTTAACAAGAGTCCCAGGACCAGTGGAAGCCAAATATCCCCATAACATCAAAGATACACCACCACATTTACAGTAGGTATGGGGTTATTTTCTGCTCATGCCTTCTCATTTCGACACCAAACCCAATGAGCACAACAGATGTTAACACCTGGAGTTTGCTAAACGGCATTGGCACTTCGATTGGAACCTCTACTTTGAGCTCTTTGGCTCTGCACACCGGGGGGTTTGGAGTCGAAATGAGAATGCATGAGCAGAAAAGAACCCCATACCTACTGTGAAATATGGTGGTGCATTTTACCATATAATACAGTACAGCTCTGGACAAAATGAAGAGAGCACTGCAAAATGACCCGTTTCTCTGGTTTTTACTACTTCTAGGTATGTTTAGGTAAAATTAACATTTTTGTTTTATTCTATAAACTACTGACAACATTTCTCCCAAATAAAAAATGGTGTCATTTCGAGCATTTATTTGCAGAAAATGACAACTGGTCAAAATAACAAAAAAATATACAATGTTGTCAGACCTCAGATAATGCAAAGAAAATAAGTTCATATTCATTTTTTTTAAACAACACAATACTAATGTTTTAACTTAGGAAGAGTTCAGAAATCAATATTTGGTGGAATAACCTTGATTTTTCAATCCCAGCTTTCATGCGTTTTGGCATATGCCCTCCACCAGTCTTTCACATTGATGTTGGGTGTTCAAGCGTTGTTTTGTTTGACATCTGTCACATTGTCCATCTTCCTCTTGATCACATTCCAGGGGTTTTCAATGGGTTTCAGGTCTGGTGATTGGGCTGGCCATGACAGGGTCTTGATCTGGTGGTCCTCCATCCACATCCTGCTGCTTGAATACCCAACATCAATGTGAAAGACTGGTGGACACACAGATGAATTCCTCTTTCAGCAGCACAATAACCTAAACACAAGGCTAAATCTACACTGGAGTTGCTTACCAAGAAGACAGTGAATGTTCCTGAGTGGCCGAGTTACAGTTTTGACTTAAATCTGCTTGAAAATCTATTACAAGACCTTAAAATGGCTGTCTAGCAATGATCAACGACCAATTTGACAGAGCTTGAAGAATTTAGAAAATCATTTTAAATAAATAAATAAAATAGTCAAATGTTGCACAATCCAGGTGTGGAAAGCTCTTTGAAACTTAGCCTGAAAGTCTGACATTTGTAATCACTGCCAAAAGGGATTCTAACATGACTCAGCATTTTCTTCCACATTAGTGTATTTTGATCGATGACAAAAATGATAAATACATTTTTATCACACTTTGTAACACAAAATGTGAACAAAGGCAAGGGGTGTGAATACATTCTGAAGGCACTGTATCAGTAGGTGCCAGTTGTAAAGAGAGGCATAACTGCCTGACATTTAACCACACAATAGAGGCTTCATAAACAAATCCAATGTTATTTGTCACATACACTTGGTTAGCAGATGTTAATGCGAGTGTAGCGAAATGCTTGTGCTTCTAGTTCCGACAATGCAATAATAACCAACGAGTAATCTAACCTAACAATTCCACAACTACTACCTTATACACACAAGTGTAAAGGGATAAAGAATATGTACATAAAGATATATGAATGAGTGATGGTACAGAACGGCATAGGCAAGATGCAGTATCGAGTACAGTATATACATATGAGATGAGTAATGTAGGGTATATAAACAAAGTGGCATAGTTTAAAGTGGCTAGTGATACATGTATTACATAAAGATGCAGTAGATTATATAGAGTACAGTATATACGTATACATATGTAGGGTATGTCAACATTATATTAAGTGGCATTGTTTAAAGTGGCTAGTGATACATTTTTTACATCAATTTCCATTATTAAAGTGGCTGGAGTTGAGTCAGTATGTTGGCAGCAGCCACTCAATGTTAGTGGTGGCTGTTTAACAGGCTGATGGCCTTGAGATAGAAGCTGTTTTTCAGTCTCTCGGTCCCTGCATCGATGCACCTGTACTGACCTCGCCTTCTGGATGATAGCGGGGTGAACAGGCAGTGGCTTGGGTGGTTGTTGTCCTTGATGATCTTTATGGCCTTCCTGTGACATCGGGTGCTGTAGGTGTCCTGGAGGGCAGGCAGTTTGCCCCCGGTGATGCGTTGTGCAGACATCCCTACCCCCTGGGCCCAGGGTGAATTACAGCAAGGCTCATACAGCTGAGGCCAGACCCCAGAGCATCAATCTGAGCAGAGGAACCTTCTCACCATTGTTCCATCAAATGTCATATCAATGGCTCCTCTCCAGTCCTCTGTCTGGCTGCATGCAAACAAGGGTTCTGGGGTCCTTTTTACAATGTCACAGTGGGTAGGTGGTAACCCTCCCACGAACTCAGCTGTCCAAGAAAATGTCAAATTTGTTTAGAACAATAAAATGACTAAAAAGTCAAATCTGAGGTTTCCTATCCTGTTATTATCAGCCTCTTTGTTTATTAAGACGGCTTCATAAACAAAGAGGCCAATTATAGCAGGATGTGTGGAGAGGACCACTGGGCAATTTTCTTTAGATGTCTGTAGCAGGGACATTTCTGTTTTCTCATGGAGGATCATAGAATGACATTGATCAGCCAATCAAAAAGGAGGATGTTCTTATTCACCCACACGCACACAGACCCTGTGTCAATTATTCATCAGACATGCGCTCAAGACGATGATGAAACAACTCTAACCCTGGGACAAACAGAGTGCGAAATGGAGATGGGTGATTCTAGAAGGTGAGGGGAAGAAGACAGATGGAAGAACAGAACACACCTGTCATTTTTTTTGTAACGTCAACGTGCTTGTGGATGTCTATCCTGGATGCACCAAAGGGAATAGAGCTGTTTGTGATTAACCCTGTCTGTCTGTCTGTCTGTCTGTCTGTCTGTCTGTCTGTCTGTCTGTCTGTCTGTCTGTCTGTCTGTCTGTCTGTCACTCCCTCCCTCCTTTTGCACCTTTCACATCTGTGACACTGTGCAGCTGGTGCTCTTTTTTCCCCATGGGTCCCGAGGTTGTAGAATAGGACAGGGTAGAACCTGTGTTCTGATAGCTAAGCTAGGTTTCTGTGTTGGATAGCAGAATCAACTGGCACCATTAACCCACAGACGGATAGACTTCAGTGTTGTTACTTCACAACATTCAATGCAAAGGATAATAAACAAGGCTTTGCATAGATATGAATATAATCCTGACTATTACATAACTGGACTGAATGATCATGTCGTAATAGGATAGCATGAATTACATATAAATACAACTGCAGCCAATATACTGCTGCACAGTATAGTTCGACCCTGCTCACAATGACTCTTAATTACAAAGTGGCCCGCGGGTACACATGACGATGGCAAAGGTGTTATAAACTGCACAACTAACCACGAAATTGTTATGCACTTGAGTGAAGACCCAAAAGCGGTTTAACAGAAACAGAGTTCTTTTAATGAGAAAACAGGAATGGCATAGATCCTCTTCCGACGTTGTCAATGGCACAATAGACTACCCGCAGAGAGGGCGACAAATGAAACATAAAGTCCCTCTGATGAATAGCTGGGTAGCGGCGAAAGGCTGCAGGTCGCTCTGGGTCGGTGCGGGTCACAGAGGAACGGTGGTACCTGATCACACGTAGCATCAGATGAACTGGACACAGTGCAAACGAAAGACAGTTAGAAGTGTACAGGATGCACCTGCCAGGCAGACTCCGACAGGATAGGACTAGGAGGAAGCAAACGAGACGATAGCTTGCTTCTGGCATGAGAAACACAAACGAGAATCTGACACCGAAAGTAGCAGGAACAGAGAGAGAAATAGAGACCTAATCAGAGGGAAAAAAGGGAACATGTGGGGAAAGGGTGAACGAGGTAGTTAGGGGAGATGAGGAACAGCTGGAGAAGGAGAGAAAGAGAAGGTAACTTAATAAGACCAGCAGAGAGAGACAGAGTGAAGAGAAAGGACAGGAACAGACATAATAAGACATGACAGAAATGGCAGACAAAGGGTGAGCGTTCACTAATACAACTCAAACTATCAAGATGAGTCTCTATTAAGTTGCTGCAGTAGCGAGTAGGCTGTACAATAGAACAAAACTGATAGAATGTCACTTCTATGACAAGGGCATGAACATTCTAATACTTCTATGCATAAAACCTAGCTGGAAGTAGTTAGCCTTGCTAGCTGGCTAGTAGCTATCAATGACGATGCATAAGCAATTAACTCAATAATAACAGATGCATTACTTTATCCCCAACAGCATACAATATGATTAAGAAGGTGGGTGCACTACCAGGGACAGAGGCGAGTTGGGCCTCCCCATGAGGATGTTGCTAGTGGTCACATCAAATGGAGCTGTGATGTCAGCTGTCTCGCCACCCGTGGAGAAACTGGGTGGTTGCTCCCGAACTCTTACCAGAGATTTTGTAGTGCTGGTACCTGGTAAAGGAGAACTAGGAGGAGCAGAGTGGCCGCAGATGGTTGGTGTCTACTTCCCTCCTCCACCAGGAAGGAATGAAGCTGGCTTTACTGTCATGCTTCACCTTGCAGCTGCGGAAATGGGGAAGGCGCGGATGTAAAAAGGCACTGCTGAGTGGGGAGGCTCCTGTATTACCTGTGCTGGTCCCTATAGTGTCGAGTCCAGCCTGGTCTTGATGGCAGATGTACCACCTGGTTCAGCTTCTGTAGCGGATAACCTATAAAGTGTCTGTACTTCTGTCTCAGAGCGTCAACCGGGTGTGAGTGCTCTGAGAGACTAAGGGACTCAGGAGTAAATGCTCCCTGAATCTCGTAGGCAGTACTTGACTTGCAGGAGTGGCGTCTGGACGACGACCCTAAGCACACAGCCAAGACAACGCAGGAATGGATTCGACACAAGTCTCTAAGTGGTCCAGCCAGAGCCCGGACTTCAATCCTTATCGAACATCTCTGGAGAGACCTGAAAATAGCTGTGCAGCGACGCTCCCCATCCAACCTGACAGAGCTTGAGAGGATCTGCAGAGGAAAATGGGATAAACTCCCCAAATACATGTGTGCAAAGCTTGTAGCATCATACCCAAGAAGACTTGATGCCGTAATCATTGCCAAAGGTCCTTCAAAAAAGTACTGAGTAAAGAGTCTGAATACTTACAGTTGAAGTCGGAAGCAAAATACATTTAATCCCAGTTAACTCCTTTTAAACTAGGCAATTCAGTTCAGAACAAATTCTTATTTTCAATGACGGCCTAGGAACAGTGGGTAAACTGTCTGTTCAGGGGCAGAATTGACAGATTGACAGACAGATTTGTACCTTGGTCAGCTCGGGGATTTGAACTTGCAACCTTCCAGTTACTAGTCCAACACTAACCACTAGGCTACCCTGCCACCCTGACATTTAATCAGAGTAAAAATTCCCTGTCTTAGGTCAGTTAGGATCACCACTTTTTTTAAGAATGTGAAATGTCAGAATAATAGTAGAGAGAGTGATTTATTTCAGCTTTTATTTATTTATCACATTCTTAGTGGGTCAGAATGTCACGACTTCTACCGAAGTCGAAGCCTCTCCTTGTTCGGGCAGTGCTCGGCAGTCGACATCACCGGTCTTCTAGCAATCATTGATACATTTTTAATTTTCCATTGGTTTTGTCTTGTCTTCCTACACACCTGGTTTCAATCCCATTCATTACCTGTTGTGTATTTAACCCTCTGTTTCCCCTCAAGACTTTGTCAGAGATTGTTTGTTATTCAGTGTTGTGTTTTGTAATTGGTGCGAGATGGGTCCTCGTACCCACTTTATTTATTGTTACATTTAGTGTTTGGAGTATGTTTCGTTTATTTGTTATTAAATACTCCATTTCACTCAGTTTGATTCTCCTGCCCCTGACTTCCCTGCCACCTATACACACGACTCTGACACAGAAGTTTACACACACTGAATTACTATTTGGTAGCTTTGCCTTTACATTGTTTAACTTGTGTCAAACATTTTGGGTAGCCTTCCACAAGCTTCCCACAATAAGTTGGGTGAATTTTGGCCCATTCATCCTGACAGAGCTGGTGTAACTGAGTCAGATTTGTCGGCCTTCTTGCTCGCTCACGCTTTTTCAGTTCTGCCGACAAAATGTTCTACAGGATTGAGGTCAGGGCTTTGTGATGCCACTCCAATACCCTTAATTTGTTGTCCTTAAGCCATTTTGCATCAACTTTGGAAGTATGCTTGGGGTCATTGTCATTTTGGAAGACCCATTTGCATTCAAGCTTTAACTTCCTGACTGATGTCTTGAGATGTTGCTTCAATATATCCACATAATTTTCCTGCCTCATGATGTCATCTATTTTGTGAAGTGTACCAGCCCCTCCTGCAACAAAGCACCCCCACAACATGATGATGCCACCCCCATACTTCATGGTTGGGATGGTGTTCTTCGGCTTGCAAGCCTCCCGCTTTCCCCTCCAAACATAACGATGGTCATTATAGCCAAACGGTTTGATTTTTGTTTCATCAGACCAGATGACATTTCTCCAAAAAGTACAATCTTTGTCCCCATGTGCAGTTGCAAACCGTAGTCTGGCATTTTTATGGCGGTTTTGGAGCAGTGGCTTCTTCCTTGATGAGCGGCCTTTCAGGTTATGTTGATATAGGACTCGTTTTACTGTGGATGTAGATACTTTGTACCTGTTTCCTCCAGTATCTTTATAAGGTCCTTTGCTGTTGTTCTGGGATTCATTTGCACTTTTTACACCAAAGTACATTCATCTCTAGGAGACAGAACGCATCTCCTTCATGAGCGGTATGAAGGCTGCGCGATCCCATGGTGTTTATACTTGCGTAATATTGTTTGTAAAAATGAATGTGGTATCTTCAGGCATTTTGAAATTGCTCCCAAGGATGAACCAGACATGTGGAGGTCTACAATTTTTTTTCTGAGGTCTTGGCTGATTTCTTTTGATGTTCCCATGATATCAAGCAAAGAGGCACTGAGTTTGAAGGTAGGCCTTAAAATACATCCACAGGTACACCTCCAATTGACTGAAATTATGTAAATTAGCCTATCAGTAGCTTCTAAAGCCATCACATAATTTTCTGGAATTTTCCAAGCTGTTTCAAGGCACAGTCAAGTTAGGATATGTAAACTTCTGACCCACTGGAATTGTGATTACAAGTGAAATAATCTGTATGTAAACAATTGTTGGAAAAATGACTTGTGCCATGCACAAAGTAGATGTCCTAACCGACTTGCCAAAACTATAGCTTGTTAATTAACAATACATTTTTGGAGTGGTTGAAAAACAAGTTTTAATGACTCTAACCTAAGTGTATATAAACTTCCGACTTCAACTGTATGTAAATGTGATATTTCAGTTTTACATTTTTTATATATTTGCAAAAATGCTTTCTTATTATTGGGTATTGTGTGTAGAATGATGAGGGGGAAAAACAATTTAATACATTTCAGAGTAAGGCTGCAACGTAACAAAATGTGGAAAAAGTCAAAGGGTCTGAATACTTTCTGAATGCACTGTATAAACATTTCGAGTTAGCTAACATGCACTAAGACCTCACTCAATGAGCTGTATTCCGCCATAAGCAAACAGGAAAATGCTCATCCAGAGGTGGCGCTCCTAGTGGTCGGGGACTTTAATGCAGGGAAACTTGAATCCATTTTACCAAATTTCTACCAGCATATTAAATCTGCAACCCAAGGGAAAATACAAAAAAACTCTAGACCACCTTTACTCCACACACAGAGACGCGTACAAAGCTCTCCCTCACCCTCCATTTGGAAAATATGACCATAATTCTATCCTCCTGATTCCTGCTTACAAGCAAAAATTAAAGTAGGAAGCACCAGTGACTCGGTCAATAAAAAAAGTGGTCAGATGAAGCAGATGCAAAACTACAGGACTATTTTGCTATCACAGACTGGAACATGTTCCGGGATTCTTCCGATGGCATTGAGGAGTCACTGTGTACTGTGTACACCACATCAGTCACTGGCTTCATCAATAACTGCATCGATGACATCATCCCCACAGTGACTGTACGTACATACACCAACCAGAAGCCATGAATTACAGGCAAAATCCGCACTGAGCTAAAGGGTAGAGCTGTCACTTTCAAGGAGCAGGACTCTAACCTGGAAGCCTATACAAAATCCCGCTATGCCCTCTGACGAACCATCAAACAGGCAAAGCGTCAATACAGGACTAAGATCGAATCGTATTACACCGGCTCCGATGCTCGTCGGATGTGGCAGGGCTTGCAAACTATTAAAGACTACAAAGGGAAGCACAGCCTAGAGCTCGTCAGTGACAGGAGCCTACCACACGAGCTAAATGACTTCTATGCTCACTTTGAGGCAAGTCACAATGAAACATGCATGAGAGCATCAGATGTTCCGGATGACTGTGTGATCACGCTCTCCGCAGCCGATGTGAGTAAGACCTTTAAAAACAGGTCAACATTCACAGATTACCAGGACGTGTACTCCGAGCATTGCTCTGACCAACAAGTGTCTTCACTGACATTTTCAACCTCTCCCTGTCTGAGTCTGTAATACCAACATGTTTCAAGTAGACCAACATAGTCCCTGTGCCCAAGAACACTAAGGTAACCTCCCTAAATGACTACAGACTCGTAGCACTCACGTTTGTAGCCATGAAGTGCTTTGAAAGGCTGGTCATGGCTCACATCAACACCATTATCCCAGAAACCCTAGACCCACTCCTATTTGCATACCACGCTAACAGATCCACAGATGATGCAATCTCTATTGCACTCCATACTGCCCTTTCCCACCTGGACAAAAGGAACATTTATGTGGAATGCTATTCATTGACTACAGCTCAGCATTCAAACACCATAGTGCCCTCAAAGCTCATCACTAACATAAGGACCCTGGGACTAAACACCTCCCTCTGCAACTGTATCCTGGACTTCCTGACTGGCCGACCCCGGGTGGTAGGGTAGGTAACAACACACCCACCACGCTGATCCTCAACACGGGGGCCCCTTCCTGTACTCCCTGTACACTCATGACTGTTTGGCCAGGCACGACTCCAACACCATCATTAAGTTTGCTGATGACACAACAGCCTGATCACGACGAGACAGCCTATCGGGAGGAGGTCAGGGACCTGGCCATGTGGTGCCAGGACAACAACCTCTCCCTCAATGTGATCAAGACAAAGGAGATGATTGTGGACTACAGGAAAAGGAGGACCGAGCACACCCCCATGGACAAAGTCTGGAATGATCTGGAATGGTAGTAGTGGGTCCTCTCTACTCTGGTCTGGGTGAAAACGGTGGACTGCGATGACAGGAAGCAGCACGCCAGTGCTCAGGCTAGTAGTATCTTCGATCTGGTGCGTCATAGTAGTCATGACGTTGGCTAGGGGGGTGTGCAAGGTTCCTACTGAGGAAGATACATATACAGTATGTGTCTTCGGGGTGATGGCACCATTTGGTTTGGGCTGCAGAGTACACACTATCTGCTGGCTCAATATGGTCCGACGACCATATTGGTCTGAGATCGAGAGAGGGGCCATGACATCTCTGCGCGTCTGATGCTCTCTCTGAGCACAGCCACATCGTGGGGACTGGTGAACACACGTCCGAATCTCTGACCAACACACTATCACAGCTTATTGCAAAATAGACACAAATTACTTGCTTGAGATTTGTGACAGGCACACGTGTGTATTACCTGTTTTACACACAATTTTCTTCAAAATGCATGTGCACATTACACAATTTTCTTACATATTGCAACTTGTGGCTAACAGTATTAGTGGATAAGGGAAGGGTTAAGGTTAGGTGACATGCTAGCTAAGTAGTAGAAGGGTTAGCTAACATGCTAGAATGCTAAAGTTGGGAAGGGTTAAGGTTAGGTGACATGCTAGCTAAGTAGTAGTAGCTAAGTAGTAGAAGGGTTAGCTAACATGCTAAAATGCTAAAGTTGTCCATAATGTGATTCAAATGTGCAACGTTTGGGTTGCTAGACCTTCGAGTTATATGTCCACCCATGCTCCCTGACCAACCTCCCTCATATCGTTTCTGTCTTTATCTGTGATTGAAATGCACTGTATACAATAGTGTACTGTACACAAAATCATTAGACTTTTTCCATGTACCCGTCACAAATTCCCAAGTAATATGTGTCTATTTAACAATCTGTGACAGTGGGTTGTTCTTACTGAAGGTCAGATCCTTGTGTGAGGCCAGGAACTGGTGTGTCTCTGAACTGTGTCTCCTAGCTTTGGTGTGGCATAGGTTTAGTTGGCCATGGAGTCTGTAGCTGAATAGAAAGCACTGAGTGTTTGCATTTCATGGTGAAATGCTTTGTATCCATCCCTTATTCTGTAATTTTCTGTCATGAAGACAAGGAGCTGGGCTGCCTCACGTCTAAATTCTATTCATTTTGTTAACTTGCCTTATGCTGGAAGGCTTCATTCTTTAGTTGTATTCTGGTACGCAATCTTGTAGTGATGCAGCTGGCTGACCTCTCAAGACTTCCACAACATTCTCCAATAGATCTCCGTACATAAGACACAATGGAAAATAGATAATAGATCCATGATTGTAGGACCCTTTCAGCTCTCCCAAGGCTATGATTGAAATGGCTTTCAATGTGTGTCAAATTCTCCACCAACGTGGATGGCCTTCAGTCTTTCCATACAAAAACGTCACGTGTGAGAACGAAGCATTGAGTCTTTTTTTTGTTTTTGTTTCAAACACCTGGCTCTACAGGCATGGCTTTTCATTACATCAAGGACATAAGGTAGACTAGGAAAAACATACAAAAATAGTATATAATCTAATTCCACCTTTGATCAGGTAAAAGAATATATACATTGTTGGGACTTAAACACTAACCAATCATACACCACAATTGTCCATTTGTACAATACTCAATGACCTCGTTTCTGTATGGCGAGAGAGAGCGAGGAAATGCTAACAGTGAGGTGTGGAATCAATTTCTGGAACTGATGGGCAGCTCTATGGACATAGGGGTCCCATTTGATTATAGCAATCAGGATTCTCTGTTCAAGCATTTATTGATCTTTCTTCACTTATATCCAGACCCAATGTGTCCAAGTATAAGATTGAAGACATTGTGAATTGGATACAGAAAATGGATGCATGAAGAAAATCATGAGGAGAATGAAAAGGTCTTTATTTTAATGTTACAAGTCTTTAGAGTAGATGGACCGGCTGCTAAGTGTGGTATAAGATTGTATGAAGATTGTATCCTTGTATGAAGGATCCCACTGGCCACGTATCCAGGGCTTGGACCAGAAAAGGAGATGAGAGTGGGTACGAATAGTGGACCCCACGTTGGGATGCACTGGACACCTCTGAAACTGCCCCAGCGGTGTCGGGCAACGCTGCTCTGCCACGGAGAGGTGACTAGATGACCCTGTTCCTTGACCGTCTGGAAGATTGTTTTATCCTCTGCTGCTTCCATATTGCCAGGTGGTATTCTTTAACGTAATATTCCAGGAGTCAGGAAGCAGGTGCAGAAAGTGATTTTAATAATGAATCGATGCAGATGAACAAAACGAGAAGCGTACAGAACGTGAGATAAAACAGTATTATCTAATGATTGATTTCTACTGAGGGTTAAATAAATGGGGAGCAATCAAGGACAATGATGACCAGGTGTGCGTAATGATGGGAGCAGGTGTGCGTAATGATAGTTGCCAGGGCCGGTGGTTAGTAGACCAGGGATGTCGAGCACCAGAGAGAGGGAGCAGGTGTGACAGGCAAAAGCACCCTCCTACAGAGGTCCCCAGCCTTGACTTCTTCTAAGTAGTCCTTTATCAAATGTATAATTCCCTTTTTACATGAGCAGCTGCCACATACAGAAACCCCAAAGAGCAAGCAATGCAGAAGCACAGTGCCAAGGCAGGAACCTAGGAAGAAACCTACTGTAGAAAGGAACCAGACCACTAACTTACCCACACATAGAGTATTTACTGATTTCCTCTGTCTCTCACCAGGACAATTTAATTTAGAGTGCTTTATTGGCATGGAAAACACATAATTACTTGCTTCTGAACAGTGTTGGAGAAGCTGATCTGAAAATATAGTTTACCAAGCTACCAATTACCTCATGCTAGAAGATGTTAAACTACACTAACGTTACTTTGGAAAAGTAGTTCACTACACCCTTCATGATAAATCATATCTAAATCTGAATTGTCAGACTACAAGTTGCAAGAACAGATCACTCTGTCAGAGTCATATTTTAACAGAGTAATTTAGTCTATTAAAAATAATAAAATAGTAAATAAATTCCTGCCTACTTCACCCATATTATTTTAATATTTTGCAAAGGAAGTAGTGTGTAGTTTCATTAGTTAGCTATACCACTTCATGGCAAAAAAATAAGTAATTATCTACTGAAAACACACCCAGATTTGAATTTAGTTCAACTACCACCAAGCTACTACAAAATGTCGTTCGACTCACCAGAACATCATAAATCCACAACAGTGATTCCTTCCTTTTGCTAAGTCTTGGCCTAAAAAGGTTAATGCATTATATGTCCACTTTCAATACAAAACCAAATAGCATTACTCCATTTAATTTCATAATCTGTCTAAAAGAATTTGTCTGATTTCATATCATTCTGCTATATTGCACAAGATCCAATCAGTGCCATTTCAGAGAATGCATTGTTCTCCCCCCCTTTAACATTACATAAATGCCACTTACAGAAGGAGATGAGGCAGGGATTTCCTGCCAGAAGCCACCCATCAATGTGATCAAGTCCCAGTTCATCTCCTCTGAAGCTAGGAAATGCTGAAAAACACTAAAAACCTTTGCCCTGTTCCTCAGTAGCAGATTGTAAAGTGTCTGAGTGTTACTGGTAGGAGGGCAATTCAGAGTTTGAGTAATGATAAAGACCCTCCTTGGGAATTCGTGTCACCTTCATCAGAAGAGATCCATGTTGTTCCTGTGGTTGGCTGCATGCCTTGTATTTTTCTTAAGGTACGCTATATCAGGAATCAAGGTAGGACCCAGATGCAGACTGTCGAAATAACCACGTTTATTGTAGCAACAGGGGCAGGCAAAGACAGGAGGCAGGCAGGGGTAGATAATCCAGGGTAAGGCAAAGGTACAGGACGGCAGGCAGACTCAGGGTCAGGCAGAGTTCAGTTATCCAGAGGTGGAGAAAAGGCACAGGACGACAGGCAGAGAGTTCAGGCAGGCAGGTACAGGGTCCGGACAGGCAAAGGTCAAAACCAGGAGGCCACAAAAGGCTGGTACACGATAGGCGCTGATAGGAAAACCACTGGCAAGCTTGAACGAACAAGACAAACTGGCAGCAAACAGACAGATGTCACGCCCTGGCCTTAGTATTTGGTGTTTTCTTTATTATTTTGGTCAGGCCAGGGTGTGACATGGGTATTTATGTGGTGTGCTTTGTCTAGGGTTTTTTTGTAGGTTATGGGATTGTGGTTAGTGAAGTAGTCTAGGTAAGTATATGGTTGCCTAGAGTGGTTCTCAATCAGAGGCAGGTGTTTATCGTTGTCTCTGATTGGGAACCATATTTAGGCAGCCATATTCTTCAGGTATTTCGTGGGTGGTTGCTCCTGTCGCTGTGTTTGTTGCACCAGATAGGGCTGTTTCGGTTTTTCATGGTTATTGTTTTTGTATATTGCTCGTATTTTCATCTTTATTAAAGATGCTTATAAATAACCACGCTGCATTTTGGTCCTCCTCTCTTTCGACATGAGAAAACGTAACAGAATCACCCACCACAACAGGACCAAGCGGCGTGGTGACAGGCAGCGGCAGCAGGAGCAGCGAAATCCAGATTTCTGGACATGGGAGGAAATCTTGGACGGTAAAGGACCCTGGGCACAGCCAGGAGAATATCGCCTCCCCAAAGAAGAGCTGGAGGCGACGAAGGCGGAGAGGCGCTGGTATGAGGAGGCAGCATGGCGACGCGGATGGAAGCCCGAGAGTCAGCCCCAAAAATGTCTTGGGCAGGTTCACACAGGGAGTATGGCGAAGCCAGGTAGGAGACCTGCGCCAACTTCCTGCGCTTACCGGGGGCTAGAGAGACTGGGCAGGCGCCGTGTTATGCTGTGGAGCGCATGGTATCCCCAGTGCGGGTGCATAGCCCGGTGCGGTACATACCAGCACCGCGTATCGGCCGGGCTAGAGTAGGCATCGAGCCAAGTGCCATGAAGCCGGCTCTACGCATCTGGTCTCCAGTGCGTCTCCTTGGGCCGGCGTACATGGCACCAGCCTTGCGCACGGTGTCCCCGGTTCGCCTGCATAGCCCAGTGCGGGCTATTCCACCTCGCCGCACTGGTAGTTTGATCGGGAGCATTCAACCAGGTAAGGTTGGGCAGGCTCGGTGCTCAAGAGCTCCACCTCCACGAACCAGCCGTCCCGTGGCAGCTCCCCGCACCAGGCTTCCTGTGCGTATCCTCGGCCCAGTACCACCAGTGCCAGCACCACGCACCAGGCCTACAGTGTGCTTCGCCTGTCCAGCGCTGCCAGAGCCTTCCTCCTTTCCAGCGCTGCCAGAGTCTCCCGCCTGTCCAGCCCTGCCAGAGCCTTCCTCTTCGCCAGCGCTGCCGGAGTCTTCCTCCTCGCCAGCGCTGCCGGAGTTTCCCGCCTGTCTAGCGCTGCCTGAGTCTCCCGTCTGTCATGAGCCGCCAGAGTCTCCCGTCTGTCATGAGCCGCCAGAGTCTCCCGTCTGTCATGAGCCACCAGAGGTCTGTCATGACAGAGTGTCTGTCATGAGCCGCCAGAGTCTCCCGTCTGTCATGAGCCGCCAGAGTCTCCCGTCTGTCATGAGCCGCCAGAGTCTCCCGTCTGTCATGAGCCGCCAGAGTCTCCCGTCTGTCATGAGCCACCAGAGCCACCAGTCAGCATGGGGCAGCCAGAGCCGCCAGTCAGCATGGAGCAGCCAGAGCTGCCAGTCAGCCAGGATCCGCCAGAGCCGCCAGTCAGCCAGGATCCATCAGAGCCGCCAGAGCCGCCAGTCAGCCAGGATCCGCCAGTGCCGCCAGTCAGCCAGGATCCGCCAGAGCCGCCAGTCAGCCAGGATCTTCCAGAGCCGCCAGTCAGCCAGGATCTGCCATTCAGCCAGGATTCGCCAGTCAGCCAGGATCTGCCAGAGCCGCCAGTCAGCCAGGATCTGCCAGAGCCGCCAGTCAGACAGGATCCGCCATTCAGCCAGGACTCGCCAGTCAGCCAGGATCTGCCAGAGCCGCCAGTCAGCCAGGATCTGCCAGAGCCGCCAGTCAGGCAGGATCTGCCAGAGCCGCCAGTCAGCCAGGATCTGCCAGAGCCACCAGTCAGCCAGGATCTGACAGAGCCATCAACCTGCCTGAGCTTCCTCTCAGTCCGGAGCTTCCTCTCAGTACTGAGCTACCCCTCAGTCTTGAGCTACCCCTCAGTCCCAAGCTACCCCTCAGTCCCGAGCTGTCCCTCAGTCCGGAGCTGCCCCTCAGGCCAGTGGGGCCCTTGGTTAAGGTTAGTAGGCCAAGGTCGGCGGCGAGGGTCGCCAATCTAAGGACGCGAAGTAAGTGGATAAAGACTGTGTTGGAGTGGGGTCCACGTCCCGTGCCAGACCCTCCCCTATGGCTTTAGGATGTGTAGGCCGGGAGTGCGCACCTTGCACCTTTGGGGGGGCTGTCACGCCCTGGCCTTAGTATTTTGTGTTTTCTTTATTATTTTGGCCGGGCCAGGGTGTGACATGGGTATTTATGTGGTGTGCTTTGTCTAGGGTTTTTTTGTAGGTTATGGGATTCTGGTTAGTGAAGTAGTCTAGGTAAGTCTATGGTTGCCTAGAGTGGTTCTCAATCAGAGGCAGGTGTTTATCATTGTCTCTGATTGGGAACCATATTTAGGCAGCCATACTCTTTAGGTATTTCGTGGGTGATTGCTCCTGTCTCTGTGTTTGTTGCACCAGATAGGGCTGTTTCGGTTTTTCACGGTTATTGTTTTTGTATATTGTTCGTATTTTCATCTTTATTAAAGATGTTTATAAATAACCACGCTGCATTTTGGTCCTCCTCTCTTTCGACAGAAGAAAACAGTAAAAACAGAGAACCCCGGTATAAATACACAGGGGATAATTGGGAAGATGGGCGACACCTGGGGGGGGTGGTGACAAGCACAAGGACAGGTGAAACAGATCAGGATGTGACACATTAGATTGGCCCCAGAGGGACTGTGGTGGGTTGGACAGGTGCTTATTGGCTCTGAGGAGATAGTAAAGCAGGGAGTGACAGGCTGAAAAGGTCTGCAAAAGATGCAACATTCAAATGCAAAACATGCTGCTTTGAATACCATTAACTACCATTAGCTCAGTAAAAAACAAATTATTCAGTGACTTGGTATTCATGGCTGACTCAGATGACCCCGAACAAAACCTTCAGATGTGAGGTGAAACCATGATGACCATGGCTGTGGTGTTCCAGGAAACGTGTGATTGCTCCACAACCCCTCCATAATAATAATTAGTAACTATGTTATAAGGCCATGTCTGTGTGGAGTGGGCCCTGGGGCCAAATTTATCAAAGGTACATTTGCAAAACAAAGACTGTAAACCTTTGTGCGCCAGTCTTCCCGCAGAAGGTGTATATTTATCAATTCTGAACTTGACGGGAGAGTGTGCGTATCTCAAGTACAGCTCAGACCATGCGTACACCCAACTTCTAGCGGTGGATCAATTGTATTGCAAGCAAATACTGTTATTTTGGGGGAAATTGAGGTGTTTGATGCGCAGAAATTCTAACAATGGTAGGCTAATAAAAACATACAAATGTAGGCTTATTGATAAAACGGACGCATTTGACGTTGGTAAGGAGATCGTTGGTAAGGAGATCGCATAGCAGCATGTGGGTTAATAGGCTTATTTTACTTATATTATAGGCCTAAGTCATAATCACATTGCAGGACATGTCACTCCTTTTCTGACATGACTGATTTATTCCCGCGACACAGCATATATCAGACTACCATTTCTCCATTGCTCATTCAGTAGTGAAGCATGCTCGAGAGTAAATAGACAGCGAGCCTATTTAAGATATTTGACAGTGTGAGTAGGCTACAGTAAGCCAATCGCTGTGCAATAGGGTCCCGATCCCGGTTTAGGGCAGTGCGTTTGGAAAGTATTCAGACCACTTGACTTTTCCCACCTTTTGTTACATTACAGCCTTTTTCTAAAATGGATGAAATAGTTGTTTTGTTTTTTCACTTATCAATCTACACACAATACCCCATAATGACGAAGCAAAACCAGGATATTCGACATTTTTGCAAATGTATTAAAAATAAAAAACTGGAAGTACGGAAATAGCGCCGAATACAACAGGTAGACCTTACAGTGAAATGCTTACTTATAGGCTCTCACCAACAGTGCAATTTTTAAGTTAAAAAAAAGGTATTAGGTGAACAATAGATAAGTAAAGAAGAAAACAACAGTAAAAAACACAGTGAAAAATAACAGTAGCAAGGCTATAACAGTAGCGAGGCTATATGCAAATATCACATACACATACGTTTTCAGACCCTTTACTCAGTACTTTGTTGAAGCACCTTTGACAGCGATTACAGCCTCGAGTCTTCTTGGGTATGACACTACAAGTTTGGCACACCTGTATTTGGGGAGTTTCTCCCATTCTTCTCTGCAGATCCTCTCAAGCTCTGTCAGGTTGGATGGGGTGCTAATTTCAGGTCACTCCAGAGTGGTTGGGTCGGGTTCAAGTCCGGGCTCTGGCTGGAGCAATCAAGGACATTCAGAGACTTGTGCCAAATCCATTCCTGCGTTGTCTTGGCTGTGTGCGTAGGGTCTTTGTCCTGTTGGAAGGTGAACTTTTACCCCAGTCTGAGGTTCTGAGTGCTTTGCAGCAGGTTTTCATCAAGGCTCTCTCTGTACTTGGCCCCGTTCATCTTTCCCTCGATCCTGACTCCCAGTCCCGGCTGAAAAGCATCCCCACAGCAAGATGCTGCCACCACCACCATGCTTCACCGTAGGGATGGTGCTAGGTTTCTTCCAGACGTGACGCTTGGCATTCAGGCCAAATAGTTAAATCTTTGTTTCATCAGACCAGAGAATCTTGTTTCTCATGGTCTGAGTCCTTTAGGTGCCGTTTGGCAAACTTCAAGTGGGCTGTCATGTGCATTTTACTGAGGAGTGGCTTCCGTTTGGCCACTCTACCATAAAGGCCTGATTGCTGGAGTGCTGCAGAGATGGTTGTCCTTCTGGAAGGTTCTCCCATCTCCACAGAGGAACTCTGGAGCTCTGTCAGAGTAACCATTGGGTTCTTGGTCACCTCCCTGACCAAGGCCCTTCTCCCCCAAATGTTCAGTTTGGCCAGGAAATATCTGAAAATCTGTTTTATGGGGTGTTGTCATTATGGGATGTTGTGCGTAGATTTATGAGGATAAAAATATATATTTTAGAATAAGGCTGTAATGTACCAAAGTGTGGAAAAAGTCAATGGGTCAATACTTTCCAAAGGCAAGGTATATACGAAGGTATGTGTTTACCCCTTCAAATTAGGGGATTCGGCTATTTCAGCCACACCCGTTGCTGATGTGTATGAAACCAAGCAAACAGCCATGTAATCTCCATAGACAAGCATTGGCAGTAGAATGGCATTACTGAAGAGCTCAGTGACTTTCAATGTGACACCGTCATAGGACTGTGGAGCAGTGGAAACGCGTTCCTCTGGAGTGATGAACCATGATTCACCATCTGGCAGTCCAACGGACGAAACTGGGTTTGGCGAATTACAGGAGAATACTACCTGCCCCAATGCATAATGCCAACTGTAAAGTTTGGTGGAGGAGGAATAATGGTCTGGGGCTGTTTTTCATGGTTCGGGCCAGGTCCATTAGTTCCAGTGAAGGGAAATCTTAACGATACAGCATACAATGACATTCTAGATGATTCTGTGCTTCCAACTTCATGGCAACAGTTTGGTGGAGGCCCTTTCCTGTTTCAGCATGACAATGTCCCTGTGCACAAAGCGAGGTCCATACAGAAATGGTTTGATCGGCGTGGAAGAACTTGACTGGCCTGCACAGATTCCTGACCTCAGCCCAATCAAACACCTTTGGGATGAATTGGAACAACGACTGTGAGCCAGGCCTAATTGCCTAACATCAGTGCCCGACCTCACTCATGCTCTTGTGGCTGAATGGAAGCAAGTCCCCACAGAAATGTTCCAACATCTAGTGGAAAGACTTCCCAGAAGAGTGGAGGCTGTTATAGAAGCAATGGGGGGACCATATTAATGCCCATGATATTAATGCAGTTGTCCACATAGTTTTGGTAATGTAGTGTATGTATGACTTTCCAATGCACGCCTTTCCTACACACCTCTCAGTGTTTGGTATTCAGACATACCTTTTTCAGTAGCGTAATGCTCTGCAGGTGTGGCTACTTTGCGTGCTCTGAATAAATGTCATTCAACCCCTGAACATCCTTCCACTTGCAGGCCAACCGATTTTCTTGTGGAGTTTTCATTCAATGTGGTTTTCAGTACATTTATCTTAAGCCATCCCTTTAAATACGATGCACCTAGTAGTTAGAATTTTGTCGACAGACTAGAAAATATCGAGAGAAAGGGTTCAGAATATTAGGGATGGATCATAGAAAGCCTAAATATATGCATATTCGTCTCCATTTCAGCACCAATTGCTAGATTGGAAATATTCTGATCTTGTAGATTATTTTGGTTTAGCAAAGTAGACCTATTTATGAATCATACGAAATGGTTTGGAGAGCCTTTACGCAAGAAAGAAAGAAAACAGTGGTTTGATTCATTCTGAAAATGGCCACATTCAGTTCTTCAACCCATTGTAATGTAATAAGATTCGGGTACATATAGTTGCAATAGGGAAAATAGTATACCTTTGTCTATTGCCAGTACTAACCATGGAACTGTGTGATGACAAGGTCAAGCATTGAGCCAAGCATTGAGGGTTCAAACTGTTAGGTTTTGTCTGCTCTCCACTCCATAATGATTTAATTAGCCTAGATGTCTTTTTAAAATATTATCAACTGTTAGTAGTGATCCTCGGCGACAACCAAACGGCCATGATGGCGTTTGCAGTTGAAGTCGGAAGTTTACAGACACCTTAGCAAAATACATTTAAACTCAGTTTTTTCACAACTCAGTTTTTCACAATGTACGCTTACCATGCTGCACTTTGGTCCAGTCCTTCAGCCAGCCCTGACAGAACTTCCCACCACCAACGGACCAAGCAACATGGTAAGGTGGACTCCTGGACATGGGAGGACGTTCTGGATGGCACATGGGAGGAGATCCTGGCGGGAAGGGATCGCCTTCCATGGGAACAGGTGGAGGCAGCTAGGCGAGCAGAGGCAGCCGGAGACAGGAACCAGCGGTATGTGGGATCATGGCTGGCAAGGAAGCCCGAGTGGCAGCCCGGAAAAAAAGTTTTGGGAGGGGCACACGGGGAGTGTGGCAGAGCCAGGAAGCAGACCTGAGCCAACTCCCCGTGCTTACCATGGAGAGCATGGGACTGGTCAAGCCCCATGCTATGGGGTGATGCTCACGGTGTCGAGGCGGAGCATTCACAGGCCGGTGTGCTCTGTGCCAGCGTCCCGCATTTGCCGGGTGGAAGCTGGCATCCAGCCAGAACGGGGAGTTGTCCAGTGCGCCTCCACGGCCCAGTGTATCCGGTGCCTCGGCCAAGGAAGAGGCCTCCTGGATGTCTCCCCAGCCCGGTGAGTCCTGTGCCTGCCTCCTGTCCAGAGCTGCCAGAGTCTCCCTCCTGTCCGGAGCTGCCAGAGTCTCCCTCCTGTCCGGAGCTGCCAGAGTCTCCCTCCTGTCCGGAGCTGCCAGAGTCTCCCTCCTGTCCGGAGCTGCCAGAGTCTCCCTCCTGTCCGGAGCTGCCAGAGTCTCCCTCCTGTCCCGAGCTGCCAGAGTCTCCCTCCTGCCCTGGGCCCGCTACAAGGGTTCCCAGTCCGGGGTCGGCGACGAGGGTCCCCGCTCTAGAAGCGCCACCTAAGTGGGCCGAGCCAGAGGTGGAGTGGGGTCTACGTCCCTCGCCAGAGCCGCCACCGCGGAGAAATGCCCACCCAGACCCTCCCCTATCGGTTCAGGTTTTGCGGCCGGAGTCCACACCTTTGGGGGGGGGATACTGTCACGCCCTGACCGTAGAGAGCGTTTTATGTCTCTATTTTGGTTTGGTCAGGGTATGATTTGGGTGGGCAGTCTATGTTCTATGTTCTATGATTTTCTATTTCTATGTGTTTGGCCAGGTGTGGTTCTCAATCAGAGGCAGCTGTCTATCGTTGTCTCTGATTGAGAACCATACTTAGGTACCCTTTTCCCCCACCTGTTTTGTGGGAAGTTTAACTTTGTCTTTGTTCAGGGCACATAGCCCAAAGCTTCACGGTTTGTTTTTTGTTCTTCGTTTTGTCGGTGTCATTTTTGAATAAAGACAAAATGTACGCTTACCATGCTGCACTTTGGCCCAGTCCTTCAGCCAGCCGTGACACTTTATTGTGGGAAAGTTCATATGTTGATATGCTTAAGTTTACTGCCATATGACTGGTTTCACATTTGTCTCCCGCGATCATAAGGTAAAGTAGATCTAAAACAAGTGTCATTTATATTTACAATCCCTTTCTCCAAACGGATGACTCATTTACCTCGATCTTATCAAGTGTAAATGACAGAGAATGGCGCTTATATTGGAAAAAATAAAGTAGATGCTTCTTTTCAATTGGAACCGGTAGGGCTCGACCTTTTTCATTAAGTCAAGGTCAGAATATGGCCTATCTGTAAACACACCTTCATTTATTCGAGCTCCACCTCCAACGAATAGTGGGCGAATAGCACTCTATTCTCATGATTAATAAATTTGAGGTCAGAATATGCAAAACAGAGATGAAAGTGCTTGAAAAGGGAATCAAGTTCCCTTTACATGCACTTACTACCCCCCCCCCCCCCCTATAGCATTTACTTTTCAATTGTTCTATTAGATTATCAATATTGCAAACAAACAAAAAATTATTAAAACGTTCAGACGATACCTCTTGTAGAAATGTTATCAAATTTGCCATTGCACTTTCTTTTAGAAACTGTCACGGTCCACTTCAAATATCTACAAATCATACAGCAAATGAGGGTGTATGAAAGGGTATTGGAGGGTGTTCTCCATGCAGGGTTGTAATGCTCGTTCACGAGTGCACAAATATGGTATAGCTCTGATTTAAACATCCAAACATGGATATGTTGGATGCAACAGTTTGAAAAATAACAAATAATTTGTTGCTCACTCAAATCCTAGAATCTCCACATATGGCAGTGAGAAATGTACACATGGTTGATAAATGAGACCCCTGGTCTTTACCTTCTCAGCTAGGTTCAGACCACCTGGGAAGTGAGTTTAGACCTCCATAGCATTCACGCTGACTGAGTGGAAGTCGCCCTCAGACTCTAGGTCTTTTTTGTTTTGTTTTAAGGGGAAGGTGAGTTGACCCTAGATCAGTGCCTAAGGGCAATATTGACCCAAAACTGACTCAGAAGTCCTTAAAATAATCAAATTCTCTCAACACGCCACAACTTCTCTCTCTCTCTCTGGAGAGAGCTCATGTTTCCTTTATCGATTGTGATTGAATACTCTAACCTCCCGCCCACCTCATGCACCCCATTTCACAGAGCTCTCAAATCCACTTATACACAAACACAACATCCACAGTTTGTGTTTTAATCCCACTTAAAGCTTGGTTGATGAAATCATGTTTACCAGAGGGAAGAACAACACACAGCACTTCTGAGATTTGTTCTGGCTGAAAGTTGGGCTGATTGCAATGAAAACAGCTTTCTTTTGTTGTGTTTGTCGACATGTCGCTTTATATCTTCAAATCAAAAGCAGTACGTACCAAGGGAGTAGTGACTTGTATAAAGCCAGACACTTTACAGCTGCTCATGCAATGAAAGGCTACAATTATGCAATAGGATTGTTTTCTCATTTGAACCGTAATTAAGTGAAAATGCATATTAATTTCACCTTGTTTAACCCCAATACAAGTGCATTGGATGTTGAACAAAATACACAATTCTCTAGCCACCCAACAACATGAAATAATAACTTAAATCCAGGAGATGGAGAGACACAGAGCAGTGTATCCCTGCCTCATGTGCTCTTTTAATGAAGCTTCTTGTGATTTGATTAAGAAAATGCAGCTGTTCAGGTAGAGACAGCCCCTCTATGATGCTGCTGTAGACAGCCCCTCTATGCTGCTCTGTGTCACTACTGCATATACAGGACCTGCATCTGTGTCATCGCCATGGTGACGGTCCCATCTCCTCTCATGTATCCATGGAGGGACAGGAAGTGACTGACAGCCATAAACTCACAAAAAGAGCAGAAAGAAAGACTAATGCGTGAGGCTGCTAGGCATAGAAATACATGACATGTATGTCATTGCCTGTAAGTGCTGCAACATGATGAGTAAACATGTGGCTAAGGGAGTGATGGGACCAAAATCAATACTCAAAGCTATGATGGAGATGATGATTTTTTTTTAAATCGCTCAATTATTTCTTGTATTTGGCATCCAGACCAAGGCTATAGATAAAAAGTCCGGCTGCATCTCGGTATCAATAGGGGTCGGGAAATAAGAACGAGAGAAAAAAGAGGAAGAAGAAAGTCAGAGCTCTCTGGACGGTGAATAGGGGAGTAATTAGAGACTGTCTGGAGAGGGAAAAGGACTATTTCATCATCCTACTGCTCTCTGCATAAACATACTGTCTCCCTTTATTATCTTTGTCCCTCACCTTTCATATGGGGAGAGAGAGAGTGATAGAGAGAGAGGAGAGAGTTCTAGGGAAGTAGAACGTTCAGAGAGAGAGAAAGAGGGCGAGAGGCATCGAGGCTGTTTGAAAGAGCAGGAGGCATGCTGTCACGGGCTGACTCTGGGTGTGTCAAAACACCCACTCTAATCAACAGTATATCAGTAGTAGTCTCTGGACATACTGTATGTGCCACCGCCTCTGCTCCATACAAATAAATAAATCAGTATGCCTCTGCCTCACCCTTTCCTCCTTTTGGGTGTGAACAGACAGGATCATCTGCCCTCGCACGCATGCAAGCACAGACAAAAAAACACACACACACACATAATAACACACGCACACACACACACCCTCCAGACGGATTGTATTTATTGTTGCTGTGCATATGGTTGTAGAGTGTGGTAGGGTGTCTGTTTGGTGGGTTTCTGTCACGAGAATTATGTTCTCAGTGTTCATAAACCCAATTGAATTGATTACTCAGCCTGATACCCAGAATTTGTAGGAAACTGGTTGGAATGAATCAGACGGAGGCCCAGTTACAATAGTCGTGAATGTTTATTTAGAGAGCTCTCCTTTCCGGTACATTGGTCTATATACCTCACATTTTGTCATAAATGTCCCTCCTCCTCTCAGAACCAATGACAATGTACTGTAGTTCACAAGTCTTCTCCTTCTCATACATTGCCTGCCACCTGTTATACAATCTACTACAAGCCCAAGGTTTCTCCCCTCCCTGAGTGGGGACAGAATGTCCTGTAAGGAACACAGTAGTCCAGCTTGTTTGACGATAGCTCCATTTCACACTTGCACCCTGCTTACATACTAAAAAGGAACAGAAAGTCCTTGTTCTAATTCTTGACTAAAACTACACACATCAGATTTAGTTTTATGATTCCAATAAGTTTCATACAATCATACAGTGACAGGGTAGAATTCTGCTAGTTATAGTTCTACTTTAAATGTATACATCATTTAGTCATTATTCATAAAATTCACAACAGTTTCCCCACATGTTTTGTTGTGGCTAACATTACCTAGGTTAGCTTAAAGCTAGGTGACTAACATTACATAGGTTAGCTTTAGCTAGGTGACTAACATTACCTAGGTTAGCTTTAGCTAGGTGACAAACATTGCCTAGGTTAGATTTAGCTAGGTGACAAACATTAGCTAGGACAGGGGTTAAAGCCCCCACGTAGTCTTTGAAATGTTATTTTTAAATCATCACTGCATGTCTAATCAATTCAAATTGTATTGGTCACATACACATATTTAGCAGATGTTATTACATGTGTTACGAAATGCTTGTGTTCCTAGCTACAACAGTGCAGTAGTATCTAACAATTCACAACAATACACACAAATCTAAAAGTAAAAGAATGAAATGAGGAAATACAGTACCAGTCAAAAGTTTGGACACACCTACTGATTCAAGGGTTTTTCTTTATTTTTTACTATTTTCTACATTGTAGAATAATAGTGAAGACATAAAAACTATGAAATAACACATAAGGAATCGCGTAGTAACCAAAAAAGTGTTAAACAAATCAAAATATATTTTAGATTTTTAATTATTCAAAGTAGCCACCCTTTGCCTTGATGACAGCTTTGCACACTCTTGGCATTCTCTCAACCAGCTTCACCTGGAATGCTTTTCCAACAGTCTTGAAGGAGTTCCCACATATGTTGAGCACTCTCTGCGGTCCAACTCATCCCAAACCATCTCAATTAGGTTGAGGTCGGGTGATTGTGGAGGCCAGATCATCTGATGCAACACTCAATCACTCTCCTTCTTGGTCAAATAGCCCTTACACAGCCTGGAGGTGTGTTGGGTCAATGTCCTGAAGAAAAACAAATTATAGTCCCACTAAGGGCAAACCAGATGGCTGCAAAATGCAGAGCTAGCCATGCTGGTTAAGTGTGCCTTGAATTCTAAATAAATCACAGACAGCATCACCAGCAAAGCACCCCCACATCTCCTTCTCCGTGCTTCATGGTGGGAACGACACATGCAGAGATAATTCGTTCACCTACTCTGCGTCACACAAAGACACGAGGGTTGGAACCAAAAGTCTCAAATTTGGACTCATCAGACCAAAGGACTGATTTCCACCGGTCTAATATCAATTGCTCGTGTTTCTTGGCCCAAGCAAGTCTCTTCTTCTTTTTGGTGTCCTTCAGTAGTGGTTTCTTTTCAGCAAATTGACTATGAAGGCCTGATTCACACAGTCTCATCTGAACAGTTGATGTTGAGATGTGTCTGTTATTTTAACTCTGCAAAGCATTTATTTGGGCTGCAATTTCTGAGGCTGGTAAATAATGAACTTATCCTCTGCAGCAGAGGTAACATTGGGTCTTCCTTTCCTGTGGCAGTCCTAGTGAGAGCTGGCTTCATCATAGCCCTGGATGGGTTTTGCCACTGCACTTGAAAAAACTTTCAAAGTTCTTTACATTTTATGACTGACCTTCATGTCTTAAAGTAATGATGGACTGTCATTTCTCTTTGTTTATTTAAGCTGTTCTTGGCATAATATGGACTTGTTTTTTTTCAACTAAATAGGGCTATCTTCTGTATATTACCCTACCTTGTCACAATACAGCTGATTGGCTCAAGAAGGAAAGAAATTTCACAAATTAGCTTTTAACAATGCACACCTGTTAATCAAAATGCATTCCAGGTGACTACCTCATGAAGCAAGTTAAGAGAAGGACAAAGGGTGGCTATGTTGAAGTATCTCAAATATAAAATATATTTTGATTTGTCTAAAACTTTTTTGGTTACTACATGATTCCATATGTGTTATTTCATAGTTTTGATGTCTTCACTATTAGTCTACAATGTAGAAAATAGTCAAATAAAGAAAAAACATTGAATGAGTAGGTGTGTCCGAACCTTTGACTGGTACTGTATATACATATTAGGACGAGCAATGTCGGAGTGGCATTGACTAAAATACAGTAGAATAGAATACAGTATAGATATGAGATGAGTAAAGCAGTATGTAAACATGATTAAAGTGACTAGTATTCCATTATTAAAGTGGCCAATGATTCCATGTCTATGTATATAGGGCAGCAGCCTCAAAGGTGCAGGGTTGATTAACCGGGGGATAGCCTGGCTATTTAACAGTCTGATGGCCTTGAGATAGAAGCTGTTATTCAGTCTCTCGGTCCCAGCTTTGATGCACCTGTACTGACCTCGCATTCTGGATGATAACAGGGTGAACAGGCTGTGTTTGTTTATTTAAAGAAAATAACTCAAAAATATATGTCTTAATAATTTATTTCCATGAGCCTCATTTTGCCCTTGAAATGCTCAGATTGATCGTGTGGGCTTTAGGAAACAAATGTGATGGTCTAGAGCCCACCCCCTTACCCAGATGAACAGTCATTGGTCTATTATAATCAGATCACATTGTGACATCATGATATTGGCCAAAAGTGTCATCCCATCTGTACAGGCTGAAAAACAACTCTTACACCAAAATACATTATCACATTTTTCACAATTTCAGAGTGTTATTTCAACCTCTGTGTGGAAATATCCTTAGAAAAACGGGTAAGTTACATTTTTAACTGCACTGCCACTTTGATGTTAGGGTTAGGGGTTAGGGTTAGCTAACATGCTAGCTAATTATCTAAAATGCTAAAGTTGTTCATCATGTGATTCGAACAAGCAACGTTAGGGTTACCTGACCTTTACATTTTATGCCCAACCAACCTCCCTCCTATCATTTCTGTCTTAAGTAATCTACTGCCTTTATCTGTGATTGAAATGCACTGTATACAAAATTGTGTGGTAGACACAAAACAATTGTCTATCTCACAATGATTTGTGATTTTGAGTTGGGTCAAATGAAGATCCTACATCTGTGTAGTAAAACAAACAGACGCACACAAATGCACACACGCATACGCACAAAATCTCCATCGCTCTCTCTCGCCAATCAGCAGCCGGATGTCTCCTAGAGAGTGAATCAGGTAATAAATGGAGGTTGCAGGCCTGGTTATTTCTGGCCTGCTGATGGAACTCCTGCTGAATGGAAGGTGAAAGGCCTATCATGCTCAGAGTGACCTTCTGTGGCCCGGTCCCCAGGGGCCCTGTGTGTGACTGACAGAGAGAGGGGAAATTGACCTCACAACACCATCTTTCGTCCAAATGGATCTGAGAACAACACGTCTGCTGTGACTGATTGAATGGCTGTCATCATTGAAACTCCCCAGTCGAACAAGAGTCCATTCAGATGGGAGAGAGAGGAAATGAAATGGAAGTGACGAGAGCTCTGTGTAAATGCCTCAGACAAAATACTGTAGTTTGATAACAAAAGAGAGAGGATGAGAAAAAGTGATGTGACTCACTGTAACTCCATTGTGGCTTTATGTTAGTTTCTTTTCTTTGAGTGACTTTGACAGGTTAACAATGGAGTCATTTGACATCCATTGACAGGTAGAAAATATCTTACTGTCCACAAAAAATGTATGTGGATGTTGTGCCAAATCTAAATGTATTTGTCACGCTTCATAGACAACAGGTGTCCTGCAGAGTTAAAGATTTGATAGGTGACAAGAGGAATAAATAAACATTGACAAGGAATAAATAAACAATAAAAATAAAGAGTAAAAATAATATGGTTATATTTTGGGAGTAAAAAATAGCATGGATAATTACAGGAAGTACCAATACCGAGTCGATGTGCAAGGGTACAAGGCAATTGAGGTAGATATGTACTGTACATACAGTGGGGCAAAAAAATATTTAGTTAGCCACCAATTGTGCAAGTTCTCCCACTTAAAAAGATGAGAGGCCTGTAATTTTCATCATAGGTAACCTTCAACTATGATAGACAAAATGAGAAAAAAAATCCAGAAAATCACATTGTAGGATTTTTAATGAATTTATTTGCAAATTATGGTGGAAAATAAGTATTTGGTCAATAACAAAAGTTTATCTCAATACTTTGTTATATACCCTTTGTTGGCAATGACAGAGGTCAAACGTTTTCTGTAAGTCTTCACAAGGTTTTCACACACTGTTGCTGGTATTTTGGCCCATTCCTCCATGCAGATCTCCTCTAGAGCAGTGATGTTTTGGGGCGGTTGCTGGGCAACACGGACTTTCAACTCCCTCCAAAGATTTTCTATGGGGTTAAGATCTGGAGACTGCCTAGGCCACTCCAGGACCTTGAAATGCTTCTTAAGAAACCACTCCTTCGTTGCCCGGGCGGTGTGTTTGGGATCATTGTCATGCTGAAAGACCCAGCCACGTTTCATCTTCAATGCCCTTGCTGATGGAAGGAGGTTTTCACTCAAAATCTCATGATACATGGCCCCATTCATTCTTTCCTTTACACGGATCAGTCGTCCTGGTCCTTTTGCAGAAAAACAGCCCCAAAGCATGATGTTTCCACCTCCATGCTTCACAGTAGGTATGGTGTTCTTTGGATTCAACTCAGCATTCTTTGTCCTCCAAACACGACGAGTTGAGTTTTTACCAAAAAGTTATATTTTGGTTTCATCTGACCATATGACATTCTCCCAATCTTCTTCTGGATCATCCAAATGCTCTCTAGCAAACTTCAGACGGGCCTGGACATGTACTGGCTTAAGCAGGGGGACACGTCTGGCACTGCAGGATTTGAGTCCCTGGCTGCGTAGTGTGTTACTGATGGTAGGCTTTGTTACTTTGGTCCCAGCTCTCTGCAGGTCATTGACTAGGTCCCCCCGTGTGGTTCTGGGATTTTTGCTCACCGTTCTTGTGATCATTTTGACCCAACGGGGTGAGATCTTGCGTGGAGCCCCAGGTCGAGGGAGATTATCAGTGGTCTTGTATGTCTTCCATTTCCTAATAATTGCTCCCACAGTTGATTTCTTCAAACCAAGCTGCTTACCTATTGCAGATTCAGTCTTCCCAGCCTGGTGCAGGTCTACAATTTTGTTTCTGGTGTCCTTTGACAGCTCTTTGGTCTTGGCCATAGTGGAGTTTGGAGTGTGACTGTTTGAGGTTTTGGACAGGTGTCTTTTATACTGTTAACAAACAGGTGCCATTAATACAGGTAATGAGTGGAGGACAGAGGAGCCTCTTAAATAAGAAGTTACAGGTCTGTGAGAGCCAGAAATGTTGCTTGTTTGTAGGTGACCAAATACTTTTTTCCACCATAATTTGCAAATAAATTCATAAAAAATCCTACAATGTGATTTTCTGGATATTTTTCTCATTTTGTCTGTCATAGTTTAAGTGTACCTATGATGAAAATTACAGGCCTCTCTCATCTTTTTAAGGGGGAGAACTTGCACAATTGGTGGCTGACTAAATACTGTTTTGCCCCACTGTATAGGTAGGGCTAAAGTGACTAAGCAACAGAATAGATAAGACAGTAGCAGCAGTGTACGTGGTAAGTGTGAAAGTGTGTGTGTTATGTGTGTGTGCTATAAGTGTGTGTGGGTGCATGTAGTGTGTCAGTGTGTGTGTTGGGATTGCAAAGAAGGATCAATGCAGGTAGTCCGGATAGCCATTTGAGTAGCTGTTTAGCAGTCTCATTTAGCAGTTTAATGGCTTGGTGGTAGAAGCTGTTCAGGGTCCTGATGGTTCCAGACTTGGAGCATTGGAACCACTTGCCGTGCAGTAGCAGAAAGAACAGTCTGTGGCTTGGGTGGCTGGAGTCTTTGACAATTTATAGGGCTTTCCTCGGACAATTCCTGGTATAGAGGCCCTGGATGGCAGGAAGCTCGGCCCCAGTGATGTACTGGGTCTAACGTATTACCCTCTGAGGCGCCTTGTGGTCAGATGCCAAGCATTTGCCATACCAAGTGGGGATGCAGCCAGTCAAGATGCTCTCGATGGTGCAGCTGTAGAACGTTTTGAGGATCTGATGGGCCCATGCCAAATCTTTTCAGTCTCCCAGGAGGGGGGGGATTGACGTGCCCTTTTCATGACTGTGTTGGTGTATTTGGACCATGAAAGATCCTTCGTGATGCGGACACCGAGGAACTTGAAGTTATCGACCCGCTCCACTACAGCCCCGTCGATCTGAATGGTAGCGTGCTCTGCCCTCTATTTCCTCTAGTCTACAAGGATCTCCTTTGTCTAACTGACATTGAGGGAGAGGTTGTTGTCCTGGCACCACACGGCCAGGTCTCTGACCTCCTCCCTATAGGCTGTCTCATCGTCGTCGTTGATCAGGCTTGCCATCATTGTGTTGTCGGCAAACTTAATGATGATTTTGGAGTCGTGCACAGCCACGCAGTCGTGAGTGAACAGGGACTACAGTAGGGGACTGAGCATGCGCCACTGAGGAGACCATGTTGAGACCGAGTGGCGAATGTGTTGTTGCCTACCCTCACAACCTGGGGGCAACTTGTCAGGAAGTCCAGGATCCAGTTGCAGAGGAAGGTTTTCAGTACCAGGAACCTTAGCCTAGTGATGAGCTTCAAGGGCACTCTCGTGTTGAACGCTGAGTTGTAGTCAATGAATAGCATTCTCATGTAGGTGTTCCTTTTGTCCAAGTGGGAAAGAAAGGGCAGTGTGGAATGCAAGCGAGATTGCATCATCTGTGGATCTGTTGGGGCGGTATGCACATTTAAGTGGGTCCAGGGATGATGGTGTTGATATGAACCATGACCAGCCTTTCAAAGCATGTCATGGCTACAGAGATGAATGCTACAGGTCGATAGTTATTTAGACAAGTTACCTAGGCATTCTTGGGCATAGGGACTATGGTGGTCTGCTTGAAACATGTAGGTATTACAGCTTGGGTCAAGGAGAGGTTGAAAATGTCAGTGAAGACAGCTGCTCAGCGCATGCTCTGAATATGTGTCCTCATAATCCGTCTGGCCCTGTGGGAATGTTAACCTGTTTAAATGTCTTACTCACATCGGCTACAGAGAGCGTGATCACACAGTTGTCCGGAACAGTTGTTGCTCTCATGTATGGTTCAGTGTTGCTTGCCTCGTAGAGAGATTAAAGGCATTTAGCTCACCTGGTAGGCCTGTGTCACTGGGCAGCTCGCGGCTAAGTTTCCCTTTGCAAACTGTGATAGTTTGCAAGCCCTGCCATATCCAACGAGAGTCAGAACTGGTGTAGTAGGATTACATCTTAGTCCTGTATAGAATCTTTGCCTGTTTGATTGTTCGTCAGAGGGCTTAGCAGAATTTCCTACAAGCGTCCAGGTTAGTGTCCCACTCCTAGCTTGTTGAGTGCGATCTTAGTGCCAGCATCAGTTTGGGCTGGTAAGTAGACAGCTATGAGAAATACAGATGAAAATGATCTTGGTAAATAAACTCAGCAAAAAAAGAAACGTCCCATATTCAGGACCTTGTCTTTCAAAGATAATCCGTAAAAATCCAAATAACTTCACAGGTCTTCATTGTAAACGGTTTAAACACTGCCATGCTTGTTCAATGAATCATAAACAATTAATGAACATGCACCTGTGGAATGGTCGTTAAGACAATAACAGCTTACAGACGGTAGGCAATTAAGGTCACAGTTATGAAAACTTAGGACACTAAAGAGGCCTTTCTACTGACTCTGAAAAACACAGAAAGAAAGATGCCCAGGGTCCCTGCTCATCTGTGTGAACGTGCCTTAGGCATGCTGCAAGGAGGCATGAAGACTGCAGAGGTGGCCAGGGAAATAAATTGCAATATCCGTACTGTGAGACGCCTAAGACAGTGCTATAGGGAGACAAGACGGACAGCTGATCATCCTCGCAGTGGCAGACCACATGTAACAACACCTGCACAGGATCGGTACATCCGAACATCACACCTGCGGGGCAGGTACAGGATGGGAATAACAACTGCCCGAGTTACACCAGGATTGCTCAATCCCTCCATCAGTGCTCAGAGTGTCCGCAATAGGCTGAGTGAGGCTGGACTGAGGGCTTGTACGCCTGTTGTAAGGCAGGTCTTCACCAGACATCACCAGCAACAATTTCGCCTATGTGCACAAACCCACCGTCGCTGGACCAGACAGAACTGGCAAAAAGTGCTCTTCACTGACAAGTTGCAGTTTTGTCTCATCGGGGGTGATGGTTGGATTCACGTTTATCGTCGATGGAATGAGCGTTACACCGAGGCCTTTACTCTGGAGCGGGATCGATTTGGAGGTGGAGGGTCCATCATGGTCTGGGGCGGTGTGTCACAGCATCATCGAACTGAGCTTGTTGTCATTGCAGGCCATCTCAACGCTGTGCGTTACAGGAAAGACATCCTCCTCCCTCATGTGGTACCCTTCCTGTAGGCTCATCCTGACATGACCTTCCAGCATGACAATGCCACCAGCCATACTGCTCGTTCTGTGCGTGATTTCCTGGAAGACAGGATTGTCTGTGTTCTGCCTTGGCCAGCGAAGAGCCCGGATCCTAATCCCATTGAGCACGTCTGGGACCTGTTGGATAGGAGGGTGGGGGCTAGGGCGATTTCCCCCCAGAAATGTCCGGGAACTTGCAGGTGCCTTGGTGGAAGAGTGGGGTAACATCTCACAGCAAGAACTGGCAAATCTGGTGCAGTCCACGACGAGGAGATGCACTGCAGTACTTAATGCAGCTGGTGGCCACACCAAATACTGACTGTTACTTTTAATTTTTACCCCCCCTTTGTTCAGAGACACATTATGCCATTTATGTTAGTCACATGTCTGTGGAAATTGTTCAGTTTATGTCTCAGTTGTTGAATCTTGTTATGTTCATTCACATATTTACACATGTTAAGTTTGCTGAAAATAAACGCAGATGAGAGGACGTTTCTTTTTTGCTGAGTTTAGTATGGTCTACAGCTTATCATGAGGTATTCTAACTCAGGCGAGCAGAACCTCAAAACTTCTTTAATAGAGATTGCGCACCAGCTGTTGTGAAATCATGTAAAACAAATGAAGACAGAATGGAGTAGCTGGGAGAAAATAAGAAAACACATTTCTATTCAATAGGTTGAATCGAAGGACATAGCAATGCACACAAGTAACGGTGGCCAAAGCTTTTATGATCAGCAACATTGTCAACAATTATTGTGACAATTGTAATAATTAATAGGGAAGAGCTTGGAATTGTTATGTTAGGCAGATGTAAATATGTCACCATAGCTACTGCAAGAATGAGATGCCTGATTGGGGATGCAATTATGGTTGTTGCCAGGAAACCAGGGCCAATACAGGTCATTAAATTAAGTTATAAACATAAAGAGACACTGCTAATTAGTAAATAATTAGCAATTGGCCTTTCTAATTAGTCAATTAGTATTGGGTTAGCGTATTACAGTGGCTTGTTGTTGTGTTGGGAACAGTTAAGACACACAGCTTGCTTGCCACATACTGAAGACACAACAGCTGACACACATAGCACAGACACAAATCGGTAGCTACAAACAAAGAAGAGGGAAAGAGGGAGAGAGAGAGAGAGAGGAAGAGGTTTACTGTTAGCTAGAACTATTGACTCTGTCTGAGCAAGGCCCCTGGAGAGAGGGACGTGTTGTGTGGTCCACTCACCTGCTGTCACGTCCAGTCTCCAGGTACGGACCCCTGCCCTGGGATCATGGCTCTTTGTTAATGGAATGTATCAGCAGGTTAGATGTTTGGGACACAGTCCCCTTTGGAGATATGGTGGTGAGACGTTCGGGGTTTACCTTTGAGCCCTGAACACTGAACAACCCACTGTCCAGCCTACAAAGTAACCGGTGCAGAGGGAAAAGTACACAATCTCTACCTCACAGTCCATGAGTCTGGACAGCTGGGAGTGAGTTCATCACCAGGCCTGATCTGGTTTAGATAAATGGAGGCATCCAGAGAAACAGGAATAGACTGGCACTCTTGGAGTCGGATTGGAGAGGGCTCAATCCACCTCTCTCTAAGTCTGATGAGTTACTATCAGAGGCAAACAGAGACTCACACAGTCAGTCACTGATGGCCGGATGTAGTCATCCACACATAACAGGAGGTCTGCCTCTGTCATAGCGCTGGTGCTTTGGAAAGAGTGGTGGCTCAATGGTCCTTGAGAGGACTTCATTCATATCAGTCTAGATTTGGGCTGTGGAGGTACTGTGGTTGTTTGTTCATCACTCATCAAGGGGTTTTGGAGAGACATAGAGCAAAAGTTGGCATCATTATGCTTGCAAATATCCTTTGATATCATATTGTTGTTTTTAAATATGTGATAGATGTCGTGGAAAATTGCAAGATTATGTTATAATGCTTGTATTGCATTATAATGGTTGTTTTATTCGACAGAATAGAGTATTGTGTGTGTGTTCCACTGAGGATGGGCCTCTATGAGATAGCACTGACAGAGGAGATTTACGATGTCTTTGGGTGATAAAACCTAAAGAGCATTCCAGATAACATGAGGTAATGTTTTTGTGCTATGAAGTACCAGGAATGAGATTAGAACCTCATCTGAGGGACCAAACTGAACGATAATTTATAGTGCATGTTATCTGGCTAAGGGATACTCCTCTCTCTCAAGTAAAAGTATTTCTTTGTGAACTGTTCCTAAGATCTGTGGTTCGTCATGTAGGTTGAGAGGGGTGTATCTTGGCTATAAAAGATATTTGTACATTTCTGATGTCACTTTCAATGGTTCATTAGAGATGGAGCATCATTGAAAGTCAAAATGCTATTCCAAAGCTCTTATTATCATTACAAATGTAGTTTCATGATAACTCTGACTGGTGTGTGACGTTTGTAACTCTCCTCATTTGGTAAAGCAGAAATAAGCCACCACACCGGCCAGCTCAAATCAGTCTTATGTTGCAAAATATGAAATGGTGTTTTTTACATTGGATAAAAGTAGATACTCAGAGCTACAAAATGATACAGTATATCATACACTACAGTTGAGGAACAATGAGAAAGTAATTTTGCTTTGAAAGTTGTAAATCTTGGAAACTCACTTTGGTGAAAATGGTCTTTGAATGTTTTGGTACTATTATTGGAGAACCCTTCTTTGTCTTTTTTTTATATATATTTTTATTTTACCTTTATTTAACCAGGCAAGTCAGTTAAGAACAAATTCTTATTTTCAATGACAGCCTGGGAACAGTGGGTTAACTGCCTGTTCAGGGGCAGAATGACAGATTTGTACCTTGTCAGCTCTGGGGTTTGAACTCTCAACCTTCCGGTTACTAGTCCAACGCTCTAACCACTAGGCTACACTACACCCATTCAGCATCGTTCACACCCACTTAAGCTTTAGCCCCACCCATCTATTTCAGGGTTGAACTGAATGTACTAACAGCAGTCAAGCTAACTTGCTAGCTACTTCCAGACATCTAAGTGAGAGAGAGAACTGCTCACTGAACATTACTCGCCCTAGTAAAGCTGGTTAGGCTGTTATGTTATCCAGAGCATTGGTGACTGCAACTGTGCTGTCAGATTGTCACTCAGACGAGAGTGCTCTGAAATCGAAGTAGATGGCCAGACTGAATTTTAGAATGCACGTGAAATGGTTACTTGCATAATGGAGTCTTCTGTTAAGATATGTAGTTAGCTAGCTAGCTAGGTAAATGTTACGTTCCCCAGTTTGTGTTGTAGTTTGTGTATTTGCATGTGTTTATTTCAGGAAATGGCTTCCTGAAATCCCTCAAGCAGCTGATTGGTCGACTCCATGGCTAATTGGAGAGCTGAGCCCGCCCCCTCGTCAAGACACAGCTGTCTCAAGTTACACATTCATTCTGAATCTATATAAAAGCCAGTGTTCTGTTCAGGAGGTTAATTGCTGGGAGGTCATTGCAGAGAGATTGAATGTGATAGAGAATCATTGCTGAGAGAGGAGGCTGATGGCTGTGGATAATTTACTATGTTAGTTGTTGGTAGCAGTTGGTATGTTCAGTGAGTTTGTTGCTCAGATAGAGCTTCTTTGATGTCCTTTGTTTCTTAGTTTGTTTGAGAAATTATTTGTTCTCCTGTTTCATTTGTTCCAAGGGGGAAGGGGAAGGCACCTTGGGAGTGCTTAGGCAAGAGGCCCGCGGGCATACATATAACCGTAGCATATTCACTGTCTAGGCACAATAGGTAAGACCTGGGCGGACCACCCCCTGTATTTTGGTTAGGGCACCAGGTGGTGCTAAATTAGGTAAGTATTGATTAGGCAGTTAAGAAAGGAGAGGGGGGGGGGGCTTTGAGATTTACTTTCTTTGCTTTGGTTCTGTCCAGCCCCTTTTCCCCATATTACCGTGTAAAGGAATAAAGTCCTTGTAAACGGTACCACATTCTGTCTGTTGTCATCCTTACTCGCACCTACAGTCCATACCTTTTTCACTTCACGGAGAGTTGAGTTGTAGCAGGGTGTTGCGTTCCCTCTTCATAGAGGGGAGATCCATAATCACAACATATGCACCTGCAGGTAGCTAACCAACCAGGTTAACTCTTGGGAGTGCTTAGGCAAGAGGCCCGAGCTAGCTAACATTAGCTAGCTCGGTAAACAATGAACCATAATCACAACTCATGACATTACTACCCTGTATGAATCTGCAGGTAACTAACCAGCCAGGTTCAGTGTTAGCTAGCTAACATTAGGCTATAGCTAGCCTAATGGATTTTTCTGGATCTTTCTGTCAAAATTTGAAACATATCTGATAATGTAGCTTGCCAGACTATCTTACCCATATACATCATTCATGGTTGGACGCGTCTCCTGTCGGATGCCATGGTTGCCCATAGTTTGAAGATGTCATCTGGAAGCTATCATACTCAAATTCCAGTGATTTCAAAACTCAGTCCTCCAGAAAGTGGAGAGCAACACTTATGCAGTTTTAATACACAATACTTTTTTTTAAAGACACGTTAGACAGGATTATCTAGACATACTGACCAGCTCAAATAGACAGAAGCGTGTTTAATGGCAGACCAATCCAAACTCATCTCTCAGCATGTCCAACTCACTCATTATCTAAGCCAATCATGGATAGCGGGAGGGTTGCTGACTTTTTCTTTGGCTATACCAACTAGGCTCATAATTTAACAATTTTATTTGTATTTACAAATGGCATACAAGTTTGTTATTAAGACAGATGAAAGTTCATATGTTCGAGAAGGCATTTCTGCCAAAAAGCACATTTTGATCAAAAAAAAAATTACGTTCAAACGGCTCACCTGTGAAGTAGTGACCCGCGACATATGCCTAGTTTCCTGAAACGGGACTAATATGTGTTCATCTGTACAGTTGAAGTCAGAAGTTTACATACCTCTTAACCAAATACATTTAAACTCAGTTTTCACAATTGCTGACATTTAATCATAGTTAGGATCACCACTTTATTTTAAGAATGTGAAATGTCAGAATAATAGTAAAGAGAATGATTTATTTCAGCTTTCTTTCATCACATTCCCAGTGGGTCAGAAGTTTACATACACTCAATTAGTATTTGGTAGCATTGCCTTCAAATTGTTTAACTTGGGTCAAACATTTCAGGTAGTCTTCCACAAGCTTCCCACAATAAGTTGGGTGCATTTTGGCCCATTCCTCCTGACAGATCTGGTGCAACTGAGTTGGGATTGTAGGCCTCCTTGCTCACACATGCTTTTTCAGTTCTGACAACACATTTTCTATAGGATTGAGGTCAGGGCTTTGTGATGGCCACTCCAATATCTTGACTTTGTTGTCCTTAAGCCATTTTGCCACAACTTTGGAAGTATGCTTGGGGTCAATGTCCATTTGGAAGACCCATTTGCGATAAAGCTTTAACTTCCTGACTGATGTCTTGAGATGTTGCTTCAATATATCCACATAATTTTCTGTCCACATGATGCCGTCTACTTTGTGAAGTGCACCAGTCCCTCCTGCAGCAAAGCACCCCCACAACATGATGCTGTCACCCCCGTGCTTCACGGCTGGGATGGTGTTCTTCAGCTTCCAAGCCTAACCCTTTTTCCTCCAAACATAACGATGATCATTATGGCCAAACAGTTCTATTTTTGTTTCATCAGACCAGAGGACATTTCTCCAAAAAGTACAAACTTTGTCCCCATGTGCAGTTGCAAACCATAGTCTGGCTTTTTTATGGCGGTTTTGGAGCAGTGGCTTCTTCCTTGCTGAGCGGCCGTTCAGGTTATGTCGATATAGGACTCGTTTTACTGTGGATATAGATACTTTTGTTCCTCTTTCCTCCAGCATCTTCACAAGGTCCTTTGCTGAATTTCTGGGATTGATTTGCACTTTTCGCAAAAAAGTATGTTCATCTCTAGGAGACAGAACGCGTCTCCTTCCTGAGCGGTATGACGGCTGAGTGGTCCCATGGTGTTTATACTTGGATACTATTGTTTGTACAGACGAACGTGGTACCTTCAGTTGTTTATAAATTGCTCCCAAGGATGAACCAGACTTGTGGAGTTCTACAATTGTTTTTCTTAGGTCTTGGCTGATTACTTCTGATTTTCCCATGATGTCAAGCAAAGATGCACTTAGTTTGAAGGTAGGCCTTGTAATACATTAACAGGTACACCTCCAATTGACTCAAATGATGTCAATTAGCCTATCAGAAGCTTCTAAAGCTTCATTTTCATTTTGGGAATTTTCCAAGCTGTTTAAAGGCACAGTCAACTTAGTGTATATTAACTTTCTGACCCACTAAAATTGTGATACAGTGAATTTTAAGTGAAATAATCTGTCTGTTAACAATTGTTGGAAAAATGACTTGTGTCATGCACAAAGTAGATGTCCTAACTGACTTGCCAAAAACAAGTTTTAATGACTCCAACATAAGTGTATGTAAACATCCGATTTCAACTGTATGTATTGTGATTGCTTCAAAATGAATTGCGTCATTAAGTACATTACAGTTTTCTGATCTGATCGGATAGTGTAAATTATAGTGTCATTGAAACGTAGTCATAGAAAAGCACAGTAGGTGAAAGTGGGGTAATTTGAGCCCTTTTTACATTCAGCATCACTCCGTCAAGTGAAACATAGCATTCTTTCCAACAAATAGATCTACATATATTTCAGAATGTTGTGTACCCCTGGAAATATTCAGAATTCTTGTAAACATTACAGTTCTGAAAACATTGCTTGTCCAACAAAAGTGGTCTCTTGGAACTTTTGTGTCTTTTATTCATTTTAAGCATATTTTAACACAGGCTTAACACACGTAAAACACTTTTTACTTTTCTTTTTACATTTTTAACATAAGCCAGGCCCTGTTGTTACCTCATATCCCAGCGATAATGCCTTGCATTACGCCTGTGAAGAAAACATTTCAATTTGCTCAACTTGCCATTGGCTCAACTTACCCCAAGGCAAACATTTTGACTATATTAACTCACACAGCTACAACGATGCACTTTCATGCTAGGTTTAGGACCTCATCTTGAAGCTATAGAGACCGTAACTGATGTATCGAACAATCCTGAAATTATATAGCAATAACGATGAGGATCTCTGTGGCAATCCTCCTCTCCTTTCTAAAGACATAATGAAATGGACACCGTTCCCTCTATGTAGGGCAAAACCTCCCAGAGAGCAGGATGTCCATTAATACAGTGACATCAAGATGGCCTTTCTCCTCCTGGACACCCCGTTGCCATGGTTACCACCCTCACGATTACAGTATGTCACCCATCAGCGACTCTGAGCCAGAGGGGAATCCCCCTGAGGATGCCATAATGCAGCCTCAACACCACCACCACTCTCTGTTCCAGTTGGAACCACAGAAGCTAATTGCTCATCTCATCACTGGCCTGTGAAGAATTGGCCATTCCAGCTAATTAGGATAAAATAGTGACAGTCATTTCCCTGAGCTGAAATGACATCATCGTCAGAGACTCGCCATCTGTTGTCAGTCTGGGACCAAAGGGTCAAAGGTTGTGGGTGAGGATGGGACTGATGATGATGCTGTTTTAGACAGACTCCCTTAGGCACTGACCTACGCTGTGGTGAAATATAGTCAGAGTCCCCGTAGACTATTATAAGAGGAATTCAGGTAATATTCCCGTTATGGTGTTCTGCTTTCATGTTGGAGGCTGGGAATGCCTGCAATTAAGCAGAAATATTGCATGGGGATAGGGACATATACGAAGAAGGGTAGTAAATATGTGTGGAACATTAGGAACACCTGCTCTTTCCATGACCAGGTGAATCCAGGTCAAAGCTATGATCCATTATTGATGTCACCTGTTAAATCCACTTCAAATCAGTGTAGATGAAGGGGAGGATACAGGTTAAAGAAGTATTTTTAATTGAGCGATGGATTGTGTATGTGCGCAATTCAGAGGGTGAATGGGCAAGACAAAATATTTAAGTGCCTTTGAATGGGGTATGGTAGTAGGTGCCGGGCGCACTGGTTTGTGTCAAGAACTACTATGCTGCTGGATCTTTCACGCTCAACAGTTTCCCGTTTGTATGAAGAATGGTCCACCACCCAAAGGACATCCAGCCAACTTGACACAGCTGTGGGAAGCATCAGAGCCAACATGGGCCAGTATCCCTGTGGAACACTTTAGACACCTTGTAGAGTCCACGCCCTGACGAAATGAGGCTGTTCTGAGGGCAAAAGAGGGTGCAACTCAATATTAGGAAGGTGTTCCTAATGTTTTGTGCACTCAGAGTATGCGCTCTAGTCTGGATGATTCATGGATTTCAGCAAAGATGAGCTGCTGAAATTTCACCGAGCAGTTGATATGCGATGCTCAGAATATAAACTACTGTAGCTAGCTAGGTGAATAAAGAAAACGCTATAGACAGCAACATCCCTTTAATAAAGTGTGTTCACTTTTTCTAGTGAGTCAGAAAATCTACTCTTATTGAATGGAAGGTGTTGTCCTCTAGACAAGGTAGTTTAAATCCCATACATTGAGCAATTACTTATAGTCTGAACAAACACACAGACAAACAAACATTTCTCACAGTGAGCCAGCACAGTCTCACAAGGAAAACCATAGAATGCAATGATGCAGTTCTCCCCGCCTCCCGTGTACACAGAGATACTTTATCATTGCTTATCAGTGTTGAACATAGAGCCTCGGCTGTTGACAAGGGTACCTGATGTTTGTGACAAGGCATTCATCAAACACGTCACAGATCACTTTGTCAGAAAACAAACAAAAACAATTAGATACCCTCCTGTTCCCTGTCACATTATTCAAACTGAGTGGATAACGTAGCAACATAGACAAACGCACAAAGTCAACCTCTAACCTTTTGACTACCTCCCCAGTGAGGCTTCTCTGGCTCAGTGAGATTGATGGAGAACTGAGTGGATATGTGGATGCCACTTACGGTAATCACTTTACTCTTTAAGTGCCCGCTGTCCATTGTCTGTCACGCACCACATCTCCCAAAAGATAACTCCCGCTCTACCTCTCCCTCCTTTCTCTTCCCATCTCTCTATTTCTCTCTCCTTCACTTGTTTGAGAGATGAGGTGGATCCAAAATTGCATTTTCAAATGTTAATGAATGATCCTGTGTGTCTAACCCCTCCAATCCTTCTCCCACACCCCCAAACCTCTTCTATGACCGCCCACATGTGTGGGCCTCATTAAGCCTCCATGGTCGGTTGCTTGTCATTCCCCTGTGGAGCACCGTGGGTACTTGGAGGTGGGGGAGACACACTAGAGGGATCAGAGAGAATCTTCCCACTCCTCCAACCTCGTCTCTCAGCGGTAATAGTGTCAGACCATCTTCCTTAACAAGTGACTCTGTATCCTGTGTCCCTAGAGCCAATTTGCAGTTTGCCCTAGTAAAAAGGTCCCATAGGAATCCAATAAAAACATTCCTATGGAATTTTGGAACCTATCTTTTCTATTGGATTCTTGCATTGGAATCCTATAAAACTGTATAGCTAGAGCATAAAATCCTATAGGATAGAATTCCATAGGAGTCCAATAGGACTGGTTCCCAAAATCTGATAGGATTTTTCTATTGGGTTCTTATATTGTAATTGTAACGTCTGCTTCCAACTCACTCTCATACACATAGATCCCCTGAACACAGCTCACTTTCCAGCCCATTTTCCAGCTCACACTCTCCAACACATACTGTAGATCCCCTGAACGCAGCTCACTCTCCAGATCCCAATCACCCGAATTCTGATCACCTGTTCACACACTTGTATGTCATTATCACACACTATTTAGTTCAGTTCTTTGCACCCCATCACTGTGAGGTATTGTTTGTTTTTGACATGCTTCTATTCAGAGTGCTGGGTTTCCTGTAATTTAATCCTCCCGTGTATGATAGTTTTGGCCCTCCTGTTATCAACCCATTGTCTGATCTCCCGGACGACGTTACTAGCCTTTTCCGTGCCTGTACTGTTGCCTTTTTGGACCCCCTGTGTATGTCCTTCTGCCTGGCCCTGGACCCAGCTACCTGCCTCCTCCTGTGGTCCTTTACCAAGAAACACCTGCTGCGCCCTGCACTTGAAACCAGCTCTCTTGTCTCCTATCGTGTTCATTACAGTAATCCTATAAGATCCCGTGAGATTCAATATTATAGGATAGCATCCCATAGGAGTCCAATAGGACTAGTTCCAAAATCTGATAGGATTTTTCTATTGTCATACTGCAAATGAACTTGAAGCCTTGAATTATTCCCATATTGTGAACATGGGTTGAAGAGGTTGAGAACCTCAGCCAATTATCCCTGGTGTGAGTAGGTAAAGAGATGGAGATTGGGCTTTGGAGACACGGGAGAGAGGCTGTTCCACAGTTTACTGGTCTTTCATCTTGATTGCAGTTTAACATAAATGTTGAGGTTTCTGTGTGATAATTAGCTGTGTGAACTGTATTTATCCAATTGTAGTGTCCGTACATGATTGTCTGAAATAACAACGAATAGAATTAATACCAATATGATGGTTTGACAGGTTATGATAAGTAGGCAGGGTGAATGAACGGGCTGCTGCACAGTCACTACGGGAGCTCTTTCTAGAGTGCCAGATTAAATTGTGCATTAAAGCATTTTTTTACTCTGTAAATGGGTAAACAAGTGAGAAATACAGTGCATTCGGAAAGTATTCAGACCCCTTGACTTTTCCCACATTTTGTTACTTTACAGCCTTATTCTAAAATGTATTAAATATATTTTTTTACTCATCAATCTACACACAATATCCCATAATGACAAAGCAAAAATATTATTTTTTTAGTAAATTTCTTTACATACACTACCTTTCAAATGTTTGAGATCACTTAGAAATGTCCTTGTTTTCCATGAAACCATACATGAAATGAGTTGCAAAATGAATAGGAATTATAGCCAAGATGTTGAAAAGGTAATAAATAATGATTTTTAATTTAAATATAATTGTGTCCTTCAAACTTTGCTTTGTCAAAGAATCCTCCATTTGCAGCAACTACAGCCTTGCAGACCTTTGGCATTCTACTTGTCAATTTGTTGAGGTAATCTGAAGAGATTTCACCCCATGCTTCTTGAAGCACCTCCCACAAAGTTGGATTGGCTTGATGGGCACTTCTTACGTACCATATGGTCAAGGTGCTCCTACAACAGCACAACAGGGTTGAGATCCGGTGACTGTGCTGGCCACTCCATTATAGACAGAATACCAGCTGACTGCTTCTTCCCTAAATAGTTCTTGCATAGTTTGGAGCATGTGTCCTTTGGGTCATTGTCCTGTTGTAAAAGGAAATTAGCTCCAATTAAGCAGCGTCCCAAATCAAATCAAATCAAATTTTATTTGTCACATACACATGGTATGGCATGGCGTTGCAAAATGGAGATCCCTTTTACCCTGTACAAATCTCCCACTTTATCACATCCAAAGCACCCCCAGACCATCACATTGCCTGCACCATGCTTGACAGATGGTGTCAAGCACTCCTCCAGCATCTTTCATTTTTTAATGAATCTCACGAATGTTCTTCTTTGTGATCCGAACACCTCAAACTTAGATTCATCTATCCATAACATCTTTTTCCAATCTTCCTCTGTCCAGTATATGTGTTCTTTTGCCTATGGCTTTTTCTTTGCAACTCTGCCTAGAAGGTCAGCATCCCAGAGTCGCCTCTTCACTGTTGACATTGAGACTGGTGTTTTGCAGGTACTAGTTAATTAAGCTGCCAGTTGAGGACTTGTGAGACATCTGTTTCTTGAACTAGACACTCTGATGTACTTGTCTTCTTGCTCAGTTGTGCACCGGGGCCTCCCACTCTTTCTATTCTGGTTAGAGACAGTTTGCGCTGTCCTATGAAGGGCGTTGTATGAGATCTTCAGTTTCTTTGGCAATTTCTCGCATGGAATAGCCTTAATTTCTCAGGACAAGAATAGACTGACGAGTTTCAGAAAGTTATGTGTTCCTGGCCATTTTGAGCCTGTAATCAAACCCATAAATGCTGATGCTCCAGATACTCAACTAGTCTAAAGAAGGCCAGTTTTACATCTTCTTTAAGCTGCACAACTGTTTTCAGCTGTGTTAACATTATTGCAAAATGGTTTTCTAATGATCAATTAGCCTTTTAAAATTATGAACTTGGATTAGCTAACACAGCATGCCATTGGAACAGTGATGGTTGCTGATAATGGGTCTCTGTACGCCTATGTAGATATTCCATAAATAAATCTGCTGTTTCCCGCAACAAAAGTCATTTATAACATTAACAATGTCTACACTGTGTTTTTGATCAATTTGATGTTATTTTAATGGACTTTTTTCTTCTTCTTTGTTAAGTTACAGCCATATTCTAAAATGGATTAAATTGTTTTTTTCCTCATCAATTTACACACAATGCCCCATAATGACAATTTACCAGAGGTGGACTCCAATCAAGTTGTACAAACATCTCAAGGATGATCAGTGGAAACGGGACGCAACTGAGCTCAATTTCGAGTCTCATAGCAAAGATTCTGAATACTTATGTAAATAGGGTATTTCTGTTTTTAACACATTTGCAAAAATGTCTAAAAACTTGTTTTTCGCTTTGTCATTATGGGGTGTTGTGTATAGATTGATGAATAACATTTTTATTTAATCCATTTTAGAGTAAGGCAGTATTGTAACAAAATTTTGAAAAAGTCAAGGGGTCTGAATTCTTTCCAAATGCACTGTATACAGTATACTGTATATTTTTTCAATACATACAGGGGTCCTAAAATTCCAAATAAAATAGCTTAATAATCCATGATGTGTCCACCTTAAAACAATTCCATATGTTAGCTTAGTAGACTCATTAAGTGCCCATTGAATGACAGATGTCATTATGTAGGAAGCCTACTTAAAAACATCAAGTGGTGAAAAAGTCTGCTTATTGATTTACAGTGATCATTTTGTTACAAATAATTCCTCTTCACTGTCCTCTGAACTTAAAAAGGTCAAATCGTGGGAATTCGGATGCCGAAATGCGAATGCAATGTGTTGGCTAATATTCCCATGTTGAAGCCAATACATTTTTTTTACATGCAAAACAGGATTTAACTAGGCCTATTATAGGGTTACTGTATGTATTTAATAAACTAGTAGGCCTTTCTTCAACAGATAGGACAAACATTCACGCTCTCTTGCCTGAGTTTAGGACAACGCTACATCAAACACAGGAAACATGCAACTTGAGGCAACCACATGAAAAGCTTTGAGGCAGGTTTTCATTGGCCAGTCAGTGATCAAGCCCTCGTTACACCTACAACTTATTCATTCATAGAAAGCCTGCCACTTTACGCTAACGCCAGAACATTCAGATAGAAATATGTTATGTAGAACAAACATGCCTATATTGTAATGTGATGAAGTTGGACCCAGGCGCAGAGAAGAGACCAAACGAGGAATCAGTGGATTAGGATAAAAAAATACATATTTCTGACACACCCACAACTAAACTGTGCTGAATGAGTGCACTAAGATGTACTATTGGTTTATTAAAGTAAAGCCCTGAGACTGTATTCACAGGGGGGAAACATATTTCAGAGGAACTCTTGCTGCCACTTGGCTGAGGCAAGGATATCTCAGCTCTGTGTGTCACAGTGACATGTATATTAGGCCCGGTGCAGTCAATCTCCAGATATTCCTGTACTTTTACATAATTTTCCGCACTAATACTGTAAAATTGTTAAATTGATGATAATGTCCTTTAAGTGTAAAAGCTGTTTGAAAAGTCCTGCTGAAATGTCAGCCTGTTTTGGTGGGACGGAGTGTTGGCCTTTCTGGTACCATCCCCAGGAGGGAAATGAGTTAATAGACCAATACAAAAGAGAGTTCCAAACCTCTCTGCCAATAACAGCTCCTTTTAACAATAGTCCTCGCTAAATTCTTGCTAGTGAAATTGCTCTTTAAGAAGCTATCTTTGTTTACCATTTTAATTGAAAACGATCACATTAACATACTTCATATTACCCAGAAATGATTTGATGTTGAAATAAAAAAACAGCTTCATTGGACCTTCAGAGAAACACAAACAGTGAAGAGAGACAGGACAGCCAGATGAAGAGACGGTTAGCTAGTAGAGCGTGGGCCAGACTCAAACCCACGGCAGCGTGGGCAAACATGGGTGCTCTGAAGGCAGCGGCAGCAACCACTAGACCACCCTCGGCCATGGAGACGGGCTTATCTTATCAACAACCTGTTTTCCGACTGCCATTGTTGACTAGGATCAAATCTGAAGCTTTGTAACTGTGTGACGTGGAGACTGCTCCTTCTATGGGACTGTACTGTAACAGCTGTACCAAAACCAACAACAAGTAGAGCAACAGACATGCATCAAAGTTTTATTGCGTTTTATTTCCAGTGGCCAGTTCTGCTCCACTTCACCGCTCTCAACCCTGGCAACTGTGAATGATGCATAGCCCAGCCTTGGCTAAACTTAAAGCTTTTCAATAAAATATAACCTCATATTTCAATGTGAATAATTCATGGTCTCTGTTCATAAGATCCGGGGGTTTGCGGTTCAGACGTGAGCTGCCAGTGAAATTCTCTCCTCTCCCCCCAGACGTTGGTAATCTCCATCTATTAGCGAGTGTCCTGCCCAGCCGTTCACCCATGGTCACAATTCATTTCAACATGTTAATAAACCTCTAGCCAGATTCACAGGCTGAGAAAGAAAACAAGCCTTTCACTTAATGTCGGTTCTATTGCTGGCCTGCTGAGAGTATTAAATATTGTGGGGCTGATATTCTATTGAATTGTGATATTAATCATGGACTCTGCTGTGCCACGTCCACAGCACAGTGGCAAAGGGCCAGGGACTCCAGGGACTTTGTTATTATTGCCATTTTATTCTTTATTGCTTTGTGAATGTGTGTTTTTTTGATGTGTGTGTTGGAGTAGGTTCAGTATGATGGGAAAAGCACAGTGTACACAGCAGTTGGTCGGTGCGGTTTCTTAGTGATTAATGGCTAGTGGGGATATGTGGCAGGTTGACGTTTATTGTCATGAATCTTGCCATGGAGGCAGAACTGAGCGATTTCCACTCAATGGGTCAGCTGCAAAGTCAAAGTTGTCTATACTGTCCCTTATTCATACCCCTTGACTTATTACACATTTAGTTGTGTTACAGCCTGATTTCAAAATAAATTAAAAATTCTCACCCATCTACACATAATATCCCATAAAGACTAAGTGGAAACATGTTAAGAAATGTTTAGCATAGAACAAAATAAATAAATACAGAAATATCAAATTTACATAAGTATTCGCACACCTGAGTCAGTATGTTGCAGAAGCACCTTTGGCAGCGATTACAGCTGTCTTTCTGGGTAAGTCTCTAAGAGCTTTCCACACCTGGATTGTGAAACATTTGGCCATTTATTATCTTCAAAATTCTTCAATCTCTGTCTAATTGGTTGTTGATCATTGCTAGACAAACATTTTGAGGTCTTGCCATACATTTTCAAGTAGTTTTAAGTCAAAACTGTAACAGCTACTCGGGAACATTCACAGTCTTCTTGGTAAGCAACTACAGTGTAGGCCTTGTGCTTTCGGTTATTGTCCTGAAAGGTGAATTCATCTCCCACTCTGGAAAGCAGAGCAAGGTTTTTCTCTAGGATTTTGCCTGTGCTTAGCTCCTTTCTGTGTCTTTTGTATCCTGAAGAACTCCGCCGTCCTTAACGATTGCAAACATACCCATAACATGATGCAGCCACCACTATGCTTGAAAATATGGAGAGTGGTACTCAGTAATGTGTTTTATTGGGTTTGCCCCAAACATAACACTTTGTATTCAGGACAAAAAGTACATTTTTTGCAGTATTACTTTAGTGTTTTGTTGCAAACAGGATGCATGTTTTGGAATATTTTTATTCTGTACAGGCTCCCTTCTTTTCACTCCGTCAATTAGGTTAGCTGGCAGGTAGCCTATTTGTTAGAGTGTTGGGCCAGTAACCAAAAGATTGCTGACTTGCTGAGTTAAATAAAGGTTCAAATAAATAAAAAATACAAATTATTGTAGAGGAACTATAATGTTGTTGATCTGTCCTCAGTTTTCTCCTATCACAGCCATTACACTCGGTAACTGTTCCTGCAGTCAAATGACCAAATCGCCCTCTAGTGGCCTCATAGGTGGAATGTCATTAATATTTTTCATGATTAATAAATATTATTTTTTACAAAAACTCAGAAATTCTGGTGTTTTTGTGTCAAACGGTTTTGTTATATTTCAGTCTTCTGTGATGTATACTGTATAAAGTGTAATATTGGGATGCAACCTCAAAATTGAATACATTTCAACTCTATATCTGACATGGTACAGGTGTCTTCTTTTTTAAAAGCCTATAACCATATGTGTTAGGCATATATTTTTGTTTCAAAGTAAAAAAAAAAAAAAAAAAAAAATGAAATTCACTGCTCAACAGAGGGACCGTACAGATAAATGTATGTGTGGGGTACAGAGATGAGGTAGTCATTCAAAATGTATGTTAAACACTATTATTGCACAATGATTGAGCCCATGCAACTTATTAAGCGACTCGTTAAGAAATGATTTACTCCTGAACTTATTTAGGCTTGCCAAGACAAAGGGGTTGAATACTTATTGACTCAAGACATAGCAGCTTTTCATGTGTTATTAATTAGTAAACATTTTAGAACGACTTAATTCCACTTTTACATTATGTGGTATTGTGTGTATGCCAGTGACAAAAACATCTCAATTAAATCCATTTAAAATTGAGTCTGTAACACAACAAAATGTGGCATGAATTAAGGGGTATGAATACTTTCTAAAGGCACTGTATTGTTGATCTCAACATCAACTGTTCAGAGGAGACTTCGTCAATCAGACCTTCATGGTCGATTTGCTGCAATGAAACCCCTACTAAAGGACACCATTAATAAGAAGAGACTTGCTTGGGCCAAGAAACATGAGCAATGGACATAAGACCGGTGGAAATGTGTCCTTTGGTCTGATGAGTCCAAATTTGAGATTTTTTGTTCCAACCAACATGTCTTTGTGAGATGCAGAGTAGGTGAATGGAGGATCTCCGCACTTTTGGTTCCCACTGTGAAGCATGGAGGAGGAGGTGCGATGGTGTGGGGGTGCTTTGCTGGTGACACTGTTGGTGATTTATTTAGACTTCAAGGCACACTTAACCAGCATGGCTACCTAGGCATTCCGCAGCAATACGCCAATATCCACATTTTTGAATGGTACTGTATTTCCAATTTATTTACAGAGTCAGTTATGTAGCCTCTCCCACCGCCTACCAGACAATACAAAGCCTTCCAGAAGACCATATTTGAGTTTACCAACTTTTATTATTGCTTCAGCAATGTAAACATCTGAACAATCACCAGTTACATTCATCCTTGAAACCGAGGGGATTCAAATCATCAACACAAAGTAATACATCTCCTTGATATAAACTGCTTTGGTCGTGCCGATACATGAACAATGAACTCAAGTAAGCAGTTATGGATTGGTAAGTGAGTGGTGGACATGAGCAGCTCAGTAGAAACCCCCAAACAGCATGTCTTAGCTTGTTATAGGAGGCCAACGGCGCTTAATGCTGGGCTGCATTCACAGGGCTCTGTCTGGGGCAAACATGCTTCACTGATTCAGAGGAGAAACAGAGCACAAATGAGAAAGACCACAGTCATTCTCTCTCTAAAACTCTCCATTAGCCCTCCCCCTTTTGTGAGTAAGTACTGAGACTGCCCAGTGTGCCTAGGGGCACTATTCACTGTTCCCCATCTCTCTCACATGAGCAATTTGTCAGTCTCCTGGCCACTGTACGGAAGAAAGCTCCACTCCATCATTCTTCACTCATTTTGTTAAAAAAAAATAAAAAAATCCTGAGAGAGAGAGACCAGTAGAAAAGGAATATAATTTCTGTTTAAATCTCAGAACTCTGACCGATAACACCCAGTCAGTCATGTCTCATCGGCAAAACACTAGTTTCTGATTCTGAAAATTGCTCTGCTCTCGGTAGCTATGACGCATTGGCTAATACGGCAAACTTGCTACAGCTAGCACCCTAGTGCAAGCTTGTTTGAATGGCCATACGGTAGCTAGTTTGCCAGCTTGTTGATGAAGTTGTACAGCAACAAAGTTTTGGGACTGTTAAAAAAAGCACATGTATCTGACTCTGAAAGCTGGTACTGTGCCTTGCTACTTTGTAACATTTGACCAACGAGATAACGTTGCGGAAAGCTGTCAGCTGTGCTGTATCAGTCGGCTGTGCTGTAAAACTCTGCGCACTACTCATGGCAGAACAGATATAATGAAAGCTAATTTGTGCATTAGCTAGAACTTCCCTACACTAGCTAGCTAGCTAGCTAGAAGGAGTATTCAGCATTGAGTGAACTGGCATTGTTAGCATCCCTGCCTTTCATTTCATATTGATTGATTTGATCCTGGTTCAGGCAGCAAGCAGACATTTTTGTGCACATTTCAAACATCATAGATACTGATTCTACAACCACAAAGGCGGTTCAGTGGATGATGTCACCTTGGTAACATTTTGAGGATGAAAGGCGGTTCAGTGGATGATGTCACCTTGGTAACATTTTGAGGATGAAAGGCGGTTCAGTGGATGATGTCACCTTGGTAACATTTTGAGGATGAACTATCAGACAGATCAGTGCAGATGGACTTCACACTCTCTGAAGTATTTTTTTTACATTATTATAGATTTTTTTTTACCTTTATTTAACTAGGCAAATCACAATGGCGGCCTACCCCGGCCAAACCCGGACAGGCTGGATGTGATGCAGACATGAGACAATGGTGTAGACTCAACAATATGTTTGTCTGATCAGAATGGGGACAGACACAGATATTGATTGTCAGCTTAATGCCTTCTATACTTCAGACTACTTTAGTCTCCAGTGTCCCAAAACAGGATCCTATCATGATCTCACTAGAACTACTAATACCAAATCCTGCTCAACAAGAAATTATGACCCAAACTTATAGAGCACTACTATTACAAAATGAATCAAAGGTCAACTAATAATAGGCATACAGGTAGAATGTGGAAAGGTCATACATCACAACGAAGATGGACACAAATCCGAAATAAACGGACCTCTCTAATGGTGTCAAATGGAAATGAAAGTGATAGTGGAATGAACTTACATCAAGTTTGGCAAAATCCCTTATGTCTGGAACACTTAGGGAAAGAGAAATGTCTCCTGGGTGGAATGGTTAAATGGGTATTTCAGACTGTTACAATTAGGTGTCTGTGGCAGAGAATGGGGGGTAAAGCATTTGGGTGAGAGATAAATAAGAAGAGTATTTGGAAGAAAGTTTGAAGGAAGAAGATGGAGCCTGTGATAGATTGCATCAGAACATTTTAAGTATCCCATTTAAAATAATAATGTGACTAGAAGCAGTATTGTGTAAAACACTTTATTTGATTAGATGCTCTCATGTCTGCCTAGAGCTGTGCCCTAAAACGTAACATGGGATTTCATCTGCCAAATAATCAATATTCACTTAATAGCCTCTGAAGAATGGGCCCCAGACATCATCCGTTGTGACTGACTACAATACAGTTGCCATAGCAGTGCTTTACTGCCCCCTTTTGGCAGCTTTCACAACTGAACGTCACAACAGAATCCTATTATATAATAGTCACGAGCTGAGGGTCTGCTGACTTGTGAGGCTACTCTGAGCCTGACAGAGCTTGTTATGCCGGGTTGCAGTTCAAATGGTGCTGGGTTACAAGATGCCAAAGCTTTTTAACTGGTTCTGCTATCAGAATCCATGCGTTATGGAGGATCACCTCTCAAAGTAGAAGCTTTTTGAAGTTGATTGGTCAGTGTGTCAGACTGGCAATTATGGCTGAGGCTGTTACCACCCCAGTGTCAAATTAGTGCCAACCAGTGATTATTGGTTAATCAGTGCCAACCAGTTATTAGTCCTACAGTAATAGCTTTTTCCCCCATCAAACATTCTTACAAGACAACAGATACCAGGCATCTACACTGCTTTGTTCAGTGCCTTGGATCTGTTGTACATGACACCAAGTGTGGCTATTTCTGTCGGGGTGTTGTTGTTGAACGACTGAGACACTAACACTTACTTGAGATACAGCAACATGTGCCAAAGGAATGACTTCATTGCTATGTTATGCGACCTCTGCCTTGGCATGAATTGGATAACTGGGATAAACTTTGATCACAGGTACGGCCTAAATGCTAATAGGTAATCAAGCACTGTAAACCTACATTCCGTGCAGTGGGTTGGTGAACAAGCGATGGAAAGGGTACGGTTGTAATGATGCATGTACAAATGTACAGTCGCTAGTTCATACTGTATTCTGAAGAGAAAGGCCTTTACCTGACTCTACCTGAGGAAGAGGATGCTCCAGCAGCGACCTACAGCAGCTCTGGAGGACGAGCTCAGCTGTCCCATCTGCTTTGAATTTTTCCTGGACCCCGTGAGTCTGAAATGCCAACACAGCTTCTGCCGCGGCTGCCTGGAAACACCAGCATGGATACAACAAAAGCAGCGCGAATGCCCCATCTGCAGGCGAAGGCCTTCCATGGCCGATTTCCATCCCTCCGTGTCCAACATGAACCTGAGGAACATAGTGGAGGCCTACCTGCAGAGAGAGGAGAAGGAGGGGAATGAGGGGAGAGCAGTGTGTCTTGTGCGGTGTTCCATACATAACAAGAAGCTCAGGTTTTCCTGTAAGGAGTGTGAGGAACTTGTTTGTGCTGTGTGTGTGGAGACCGAGCTGCATGCCAAACACAAGCTCCTGTCAGTGAAGGAAGGAAGTGCAATGGAGTAAGGTACTGTGCAGGCAGGAATACACATGTACTTGCAGGCTTTTCCGCTTGCTAACCAAGTTCCCGTCGCAACTCAATATATTCAATATATTCAATATACTGTAAACACAGAATAGTTGAGAAACTTGTTTAATTTCCATCCTTTATCTACTGTAACCCCTCCTTATCTCTCCACCACTATCCCCACACTCTTCCATTATCTACCCAGAGGTGAACTCACTTCACTGCTCTACAACCTTCCAGAGAAACTGGAACCGGACGTAAAGCAAGCGAGAGCATCAAGAGAGCGTGCAGCACAATGCATCAAGGTATGCCGCTAGCTAAATAACACAATATTACAACGGTAATACAAAGATATTTACACAGATGCTACATGTCTATCTTATTGCATCGTTTCAGACCCAGGCCCAGACCACAGCAGGACAGATCAAGAGTGAGTTTGCGAAGCTCTGCCAGTTCCTGAGAGCGGAAGAGGAGGCCAGACTGGAAGCTCTGGAACAGGAGGAGAGCAAGAAGACCGGGTTACTGACTGAGAGGATCAACCGCCTCACCAGCGACATGACTTCCCTCTCTGAGAGAATCTCAGACATACAGCACAGGATGAAAACAGATGATGTCTCATTCTTGCAGGTTCATCTCACATATTTGAACAATGTTCACGGTACAACTGTTGAATGTACTGAGGCTTTCTCAAATAATGATGTTTTTTTTTGTACTGTGATCCATGTGTTTTTGTTTCCGATATACAAGGACTTGAAAGACGGTTATGCAACTTTACAATGATCGTCATAAGTCAAATATTTGATCAGTCTCCAACAGTATTGACACAAAATGTGTGTATGGTATGTAATTTCAGTATACTGCAGGATCCAGAGCCTGTATCAGGGACACTGATAGACGTGGCCCAACACCTGGGCAACCTGAGGTTCAAGGTCTGGGAGAAAATGCAGAAAATGGTTGAATACAGTGAGTACACAGATTTTATAAGCAAAAGTCCACATTTTGAGGTTAATAATTGACTTGCTTCCATGGCGCAGCACAATGATCCATTTCGAAACATTACAGTCCAATATCCAGACTCCAGCCTATAGCACTCTTTCATAGCCTTGAATCCCGGGTGAAGCAACAACAATATGTACCTTTTCTGAGCCAGTCTGATTCCTCACAAAAAAGCTGACTCATGTTGGAATTCCTGACTGACCAGTGATGAAAATTCCTTAACTAAAAATACTTTAAAGTACTACTTAAGTCGTATTTTTGGGTGGCTGCATTTTGTTATTGAATTGAATTTATTTTGGTTAAGAAACAAGTACAGCAAAATGTGGACAAACTTAACAGTATTAATTACAACGCTTGTTTACAACATGGTTGGTCCTCAATGGTAAAAACAATAACTTACAGTTGAATTCGGAAGTTTGCATACACCTTAGCCAAATACTTTTAAACTCAGTTTTTCACAATTCTGACATTTAATTCAAGTAAAAATTCCCTGTGTCTTAGGTCATTCAGGATCACCACTTTATTTTAAGAATGTGAAATGTCAGAATAATAGTAGAGAGTGATTTATTTCAGTTTTCATTTCTTTCATCACATTCCCAGTGGGTCAGAATTTTACATACACTCAATTAGTATTTGGTAGCATTGCCTTTAAATTGTTTAACTTGGGTCAAATGTTTCGGGTAGCCTTCCACAAGCTTCCCGCAATAAGTTTGGTGAATTTTGGCCCATTCCTCCTGACAGAACTGTTGTAATTGAGTCAGGTTTGTAGGCCTCCTTGCTCGCTTTTTAATTTCTGCACATAAATGTTCTATAGGATTGAGGTAAGGGCTGATGATGGCCACTCCAATACCTTGACTTTGTTGTCCTTAAGCCATTTTGCCACAACTTTGGAAGTATGCTTGGGGTCATTGTCCATTTGGAAGACCCATTTGTGGCCAAGCTTTAACTTCCGGACTGATGTCTTGAGATGTTGCTTCAATATATCCATGTAATTTTCCATCCACATGATGCCATCTATTTTGTGAAGTGCACCAGTCCCTCCTGCACCAAAGCACCCCCACAACATGATGCTGCCACTCCCGTGATTCACGGTTGGGATGGTGTTCTTCGGCTTGCAAGCCTCCCCATTTTCCTCCAAACATAACGATGGTCATTATGGCCAACACTTCTATTTTTGTTTCATCAGACCAGAGGACATTTCTCCAGAAAGTAAGATCTTTGTCCCTATGTGCAGTTGCAAACCGTAGTTTGGATTTTTTTATGGCGGTTTTGGAGCAGCTTCCTTGTCGATATTGGACTCGTTTTACTGTGGATATAGATACTTTTATACCTGTTTCCTCCAATACCTTCACAAGGTCCTTTGCTGTTGTTCTGGGATTGATTTGCACTTTTTGCTCCAAAGTACGTTCATCTCTAGGAGACAGAACACGTCTCCTTCCTGAGCGGTATGACGGCTGCGTGGTCCCATGGTGTTTATACTTGCGTACTATTGTTTGTACAGATGAACGTGGTACCTTCAGGCTTTTGGAAATTGCTCCCAAGGATGAACAATATTTTTTTCTGAGGTCTTGGCTGATTTCTTTTGATTTTCCCATGATATCAAGCAAAGAGGCACTGAGTTTGAAGGTAGGCATTGAAATGATGACTCAAATTATGTCAATTAGTCTGTCAGAAGCTTCTAAAGCCATGACATAATTTTGGGGATTTTCCAAGCTGTATAAAGGCACAGTCAACTTAGTGTATGTAATCTTCTTACCCACTAAAATTGTGATACAGTGAATTATAAGTGAAATAATCTGTCTGTACTTGTGTCATGCACAAAGTGGATGTCCTAACCGACTTGACAAAACTATAGTTAGTTAACAAGAAATTTGTGGAGTGATTGAAAAAAGTTTTAATGACTCCAACCTAAGTGTATTTAAACTTCCGACTTCAACTGTATATAATGATTAAACGGCAAGACAAAATTACAAACAACCATAAATACATTCATTTAAATTGGCATCTTAAAAAGTGACACTATTCACTGCACATTTCCTTATCCTTGAAAATCAACCATACATTAATTTCACATTTCAACCTTAAAAAACTATTCATTGCACATCATAACTATTTTTCAAATACATACACCTGACCAGCAGTAGTGGGGCACAAGGGGCAGTGGAGGGGTTTCTCTTACTAAGACAACATTGTCCAAATGAAAACCTTTGCCTGCTTTTTAAAGCTATTTAAAAAAAATCTTTGCTTGATCTCTAAGGGGAGGCTATTCTAGATTCTTCACATGTTCTAACAGTCCATTTATATTTTCCAATGGGGCTGTACATTTGGCTGAGTTTCTTTCTCGTTTCACTGCCAAAAATAAAATTCAACCATCTAGTGTTCAGCGAAATAACAACACAATGTGAAATACAGGTAGCCTAGTCAAATAATTAACATCCAATCACATTAACCGTTACTCTCTCGTGGGAATTCCACTAACAGTCTGTATGTAGCCAAACGTAGCTGCTGCTCATTCCGTTTGCTCGAAAATTGATAAATGGTAAAAAAAAGTGAGGCCCGCTTCCATAGAGACACATACCAGCTCTACCAGCAGTACTACACCTACACCTGTCGACGACACAAGTTGTTCTGCTTCCACAAGCACTTCCAATGCTAGCATCAGTAATTCTACATTTGTTGTTAGCCCAGGTAGCTTGGACACTGACAGTTGTGAATCTGATGCAGCCGAAGAGCTACTGCCCCCTTACCCAGGAAAGCACCAAACAATAGACAGGGATGCTGGACCATCAAAGAGGCGCAAATATGATGAGAAATACATTGATTTGGAGTTCACTTATATTGGGAGTAGTGCCTTCCCTCAGCCACAGTGTGTTGTATGTGCAAAACTACTATCTCACAACTCAATGAAACCTTCAGACTTGGGCAGACATTTAGAAACAAAACATGACAATTTGAAAAATAAGTCACAGGACATTTTTGAGCGAGAATTAAGATGACTTTCAAGTAGTAAGACATGTATAAAAGCAACAGATACCATGAATAAGAAGGGGCAAGAAGAGTCTTATATGGTGAGCTACCGAGTGGCTAGGACAAGCAAGCCCCATACTATTGTGGAGGACTTAATTCTTCCTGCTTCCCCGGCTATGGCTGGGATAATGCTGGGGGGAAAAGACCAAAGAATCTATACAAACAATGCCTTCATTAAACAGCACGGTTTCATGACAAATCTGTGACATGGCAGGAGATGAAATTGAAATAATTACTGCTTTGCATACAAGCCAGTGAATTATATGCATTACAGCTGGATGAGTCAACAGACGTGGCGGGCCTGGCACAGCTCCTGGTATATGTCTGTTACTTTTATGGGGGGTTAATTAAGGAAGACAACATGAGAGGATATTTTAAAAGTATTGGACAGCTTTGTTACATCAAATGGACTTTGGTGGTGAAGATGTTTTGGTATCTGTACTGACGGCCCAAAATTACTTTTACATGTTGAATGCTGAGCAGAACAGGAAAATGGTCCAATTCACACAGTTATTAAGAGTACATCCGGGTCATCCCTACTGCCTCTGACCTGGCGGACTCACTTAACACAAATGCTTTGTTTGTCAATTATGTCTGAGTGTTGGAGTGTGCCCCTGGGTATCCGTATATTAAAACAAGAAAATAGTGCCGTCTGCTTGGCTTAATAGAAGGAATTTTAAACTATTTACACTTTTACTTTTACTTCTGGTACTTAAGAATATTTTATCAATTACATTTACTTTTGATACTTAATTATAGTTAAAACATGATAATTCTATACTTTTACTGAAGTAGTATTTTACAGGATGACTCACTTTTAATAGAGTCATTTTCTGTTAAGGTTTAATTACTTTTAGTATGACAATTGGTTACTTTTTCCATGACTGTGACGGACTCATTGACAAAATGCTCAATCATGTTAAGGTTGCTGAAACACAAACTGCTGACGCATGTTCTGATTGCCAAAACATGAACTGTTGACCAATGTTCTGATTTCTGACCCAGTGACAAACTGCTTACTCATGTTCTGTTCATACAGCCAGCAACACAGTGTACCAACATCCATGTATCTAACCCGGTGGCCGTCTAACCTTCCCACTCTTTCTGTCCCAGCCCCTGTGACCCTGGATGTAAATTCTGCAAACACTGATCTACTGATCTCTGGGGTTCTCCTGCAGGTGAGTGACAGACGGGTGTCCCAGCCTGTGCCTGATAACGCTGAGCGATTCGACAGCCCAGTGAGCGTGCTAGGCTCTGTGGGTTTCTGCTCAGGCATTCACAGCTGGGAGGTGGAGGTGGGGCCTAAGAAGGCCTGGACTCTGGGCGTGGCCAAAGAGTGTGTAGCCCGGAAAGGCAATGTGATGGTCAGCCCAGAGGGCGGGATCTGGGCGATGGGGATGTGGAACGGGGAGCAGTATAGCGCTGGAACTGCCCCCCTGGGTACCCCGTTGGTTCTGAAGAGGAAGCCCAAGAGGATCATGGTCAAGCTGGACTATGAGAAAGTAGAGCTCTCTTTCTATGACTCCAGTGACATGTCACTCATCTATACGTTTGAACACAGGTTCACAGAGAGACTGTTCCCTTACTTCTCTCCCTGTCTCAACTCTGATGGCACTGACCCTGGAGTGCTGAGGATCTGCCCTGAGAAGGTGTCTGTGGCACCTATTCACTGAGGATATAACCTGGTGATGCCTTGATCGCATACGGAAGCGTCTGTATTGGTAAAGTCTGTCACAGTGACTCCTGTGTATTGATTTTGTCTGTCTATTGTTTTGTAAATTGAGGTGAACAGCCTCACTTCCAGTGGTGACATTGACGTCTGTGACACCAATGTGTATTTTGGAACTTTGTCTGGAGCAGATCTATTCTTTGCTGTTAATGAATTTACTGAGAACAAGTGTCATGATTGAATTCCATAATTATTGATGTCATGTTCAATAAAAGTACATATTTTGTGTGTTTCCATTCCATGCCTCACCCATTAAGTGGAGCAAATCAACACCGAATCACTGGACCAGTTTGCCAGCATTCCAGACAGCGTCATCAGTCCCTAGCCCAGCCACCCTACGGTAGGTACACCAGCTCAGAACAAGCACACATCTCTCCATCATGGCTGCCACCTGGACCCTGGAGGACGACATGTCCTGCCCTGTGTGCTGCGATGTTTTCACTGACCCTGTGGTGCTGGGCTGCAGCCACAGCTTCTGCAGGAGCTGCCTGGACAACTACTGGAACACTCAGGTCATCAAAAAGTGCCCCGTCTGCCGCAAACATTCCCTAACCGACGCTCCACCCAGTAACCTGGCTCTGAGGAACATCGTGGAGACCTTAGCGAGGGAGAGGAGCCACAATACCACCAAGCAGGATGAGACGAGAGAGGGGGAGAAGGAGAGCCAGGGAAGGAGGGAGTCAGGAGGGAGGAGTGGGTTGGTACCGGATGAGGATGAAAAGTGCAGTCACCATGGGAAGAGGTTGTTGTTGTTCTGTGTGGAGGACCAGGAGGCTCTGTGTGCGGTGTGTCAGACCTCCAGGAGACACAGGACTCATCAGCTCTGCCCTGTGGATGAAGCTGCTCAGGAACTCAAGGTATGGCTAGTATTGTATGTCATTTCAGGGCCAGAAACTGCATGTCACTTCACTAGGCTGGTCTGGTTGTGTTACAGTAATTAGTCTGTTTACTGTTTTACTGTAGTTCTCCAATTACCGTAAGTACGTACTGGAAGTCATTTATGATAAACAGATGAGCCCGTGTGGCACAGTTCGTAGAGCAGGTGCTGACAACGCGAAGGTTATGAGTTTGATTTCCATGGAGGACAAGCACGAAAATGCATGCACTCACTACTGTCAGTCACCCTGGATAATAGTGTTTGCTAAATGACTTACATTTTATGTAAAATTTCACCTTATTGGGATTGTTCACTACACTGAAACTATAGTTCTGTTTGCTTAGTCTTGTTATTTGGCAATGTGTTATTCTTTTTCGTGTTCTTATCTGTGCATCAGATGAGCTCATGCATTTTGCATGAATGTTGGCTTTGCAGTTTCTGAGAGTCAATCAAAGCGGTTTCGCCGTAGGTAGAACAAATATGATATATTGACATTAATTCTGTCTGTTGTGTTTAATAGCACACAGGCGCCTCAATACCTGAAACTGTCTGTGGCCTAAACCCTTGACTTCTCTCGTCCTCTCTCATCGCCTCCTTCTCAAAACCCATTGGAGGAGAAGGTCAGAGGGGAGGGACCTCTGACTTTCTCATCCAGTGGGTTTCGAGAAGGAAGTGAGGAGAGAGGACACAAGGAGTCAAGGAAATGCAATTGATATTTTCCTCCGGTATGTGGCCAGGAGGAAGTGAAAGCATCTATCATCCCTCTGAGGAGGAAGTTGGAAACATTCCAAAAGTTGAAGGAGGATTGCATGAAAACAGCAGAACACATCAAGGTAAGTACTACGGAACGAACAATTATACGGAGAAATAACATTGACTTTATTGTCAACATTTTGTTTTTCCTAGCCTTTTTCAACAGTATTGCACTATGAACCATTTCCATATTGTATCAGAAACTATGAGAGGTCACCCACTGACCCTTTGACCTATTGACTCCCAGAGCCAGGCCAAGCAAGCAGAAAGGAAGATAAGAGATGAGTTTGTGGCACTGCATCAATTCCTGCGCCTGGAGGAAGTTGCCCGGCTGTCTGCCCTCTCTGAGGAAGTGGACATAAAGACAGTTATAATGGCAGAGAAGATTGAACACCTGGCCAAGAAGATGACCTCCTTGACCAGCAACATCAGAGAGATAGAACAGGATATAGACGCAAACGACCTTCCATTTCTCCAGGTACAGAGACACTTACTTTAAACATACACATTCTAAAATACAAGACATTTGATTTTCTAATTTGGTCATCTTATCTCACACAACTATGTCCTTTCCCCAGGCTTACAAGAACAACAAAGCAAGGTAAGGTACTACTTTTTCAAACACATTCGGCCTGCTTTGTGGTTACAGTCCTTTACTACAACAGCCACTCCATCTGTATTTTGTTTTGCTTCAGGGCCAACTGTACATTGCAGGATCCAGAGCCTGTGTCAGGGGCATTGATCGATATGGCCCAACACCTGGGCAACCTAAGGTTCAAGATCTGGGAGAAGATGCAGGAGAAAGTGCAATACAGTGAGTACTAGACCAGAGCAAATGAATGCTTATCAGATCACTAGATGCTCGGAGTACCACACTTTAAAATGTAAATTGTTATATAGCATTGTAGTCATACCTGTTTGTGTTTCACCCCAGCCCCAGTGACTATGGACCCCAACACCGCGGCCCCCTGGCTATCTCTCTCAGACGACCTGACCAGTGTGTGCGTCAGTGGAGAGAAGCCTCACGTCCCCAACAACCCAGAGCGCTGTGACACGTGTGTTTGCGTGCTGGGGGCCGACCCCTTCAGTTCCGGCAGTCACTGTTGGGAGGTGGAGGTGGCGGGTAAGACCAGATGGGACCTGGGGGTCCTGAGAGAGAGTGTGAGTAGGAAAGGGGTCCTAAGTGTGAACCCTGCCCACGGGTTCTGGGCCCTGTCCCTGAGGGACGGCGGCCAGTACAGCGCCTGCACCAGGCCCTGGACCCGTCTCACTCTGAAGAGGAGGCCCAGGAGGGTCAGAGTGTTTCTGGACTATGATGCGGGAGAGGTGACTTTCTATGACCCATCTGACATGTCACTCATCTATACATTCAGGGACAAGTTTAAAGAGCCATTGTTGCCCTACCTCTGTCCCTGTGTGAGTGACAGCGGCCGCAATGCTGAGCCACTAAAGATATGCCCTGCCAAAGTCTCATTGGTTCATGATGTTGGTGATAAAGTTTTGTAGATTACAATATGTCTTTTTTTTAGAGGAGACATTGCTAAAGCATCCATATGTTTCACTTTCTATTATTAACACAATGGATGTATATTTTATATATTGATGTATATTTTATATATTGATGTATATTTTATATATTGATGTATATTTTATATATGGATGTATATGTGAACGGAACAATTATTGTCCTATATAATATCATAAGTCATATTTTCTTGGCGTGTGTCAAATGGAAAGATAAACAAAAAATGTGATGATTACTCAAGTTCTTCTTTTTCGAAGGAGAGTGTATATTCATGTTTATTTAGTGAAACAAACAAAACGAACTATACATGAATAACAAATAAATTGAAACCTATTAAGCCTGACTGGTGAAACTAACACAGAGACAGGAACAATGAAATACAAAGCGAAAACCAGGCTACCTAAATACGGTTCCCAATCAGAGACAACGAGAATCACCTGACTCTGATTGAAGGCAGCCAAACCTATTAAACACACACACCCCTAATCAACTACAATCCCAAATACTACAAACCCATATACGAAAATACAATACATAATAAACCCATGTCACACCCTGGTCTGACTAACTAATAAACTAAAACACAAAATACTAAGACCAAGGTTGACAATTTGAGTGTATATTCTGTAAGACTTGTTCTAAATGCTTATGAATGATCATGCTTATAAATGTGTATAAATACAACAATTAAATACTTTTATGTTCATGAATGGCATGATTTATTCATGATTTATTAATGGTTTATTGTTTATTCATGACATTTCTTAATAAAGTGTTTCTTGTCAACATTGAGCTTTGTCAGCCTCCTGGAGGTGAGCGACACACGGGTGTCCCAGCCTGTGCCTGATAACGCTGAGCGATTCGACAGCCCAGTGAGCGTGCTAGGCTCTGTGGGTTTCTGCTCAGGCATTCACAGCTGGGATGTGGAGGTGGGGCCTAAGAAGGCCTGGACTCTGGGCATAGCCAAGGAGGGTGTAGCCCGGAAAGGCAATGTGATGGTCAGCCCAGAGGGCGGGATCTTGGCGATGGGGATGTGGAACGGTGAGCAGTATAGCGCTGGAACTGCCCCCTGGGTACCCCGTTGGTTCTGAAGAGGAAGCCCAAGAGGATCATGGTCAAGCTGGACTATGAGAAAGTAGAGCTCTCTTTCTATGACTCCAGTGACATGTCACTCATCTATACGTTCGAACACAGGTTCACAGAGAGACTGTTCCCTTACTTCTCTCCCTGTCTCAACTCTGATGGCACTGACCCTGGAGTGCTGAGGATCTGCCCTGAGAAGGTGTCTGTGGCACCTATTCACTGAGGATATAACCTGGTGATGCCTTGATCGCATACTGAAGCGTCTGTATTGGTAAAGTCTGTCACAGTGACTCCTGTGTATTGGTTTTGTCTGTCTATTGTTTTGTAAATTGAGGTGAACAGCCTCACTTCCAGTGGTGACATTGACGTCTGTGACACCAATGTGCATTTTGGAACTTTGTCTGGAGCAGATCTATTCTTTGCTGTTAATGAATTTACTGAGAACAAGTGTCATGATTGAATTCCATAATTATTGATGTCATGTTCAATAAAAGTACATATTTTGTGTATTTCCATTCCATGCCTCACCCATTAAGTGGAGCAAATCAACACCGAAACACTGGACCAGTTTGCCAGCATTCCAGACAGCGTCATCAGTCCCTAGCCCAGCCACCCTACGGTAGGTACACCAGCTCAGAACAAGCACACATCTCTCCATCATGGCTGCCACCTGGACCCTGGAGGACGACATGTCCTGCCCTGTGTGCTGCGATGTTTTCACTGACCCTGTGGTGCTGGGCTGCAGCCACAGCTTCTGCAGGAGCTGCCTGGACAACTACTGGAACACTCAGGTCATCAAAAAGTGCCCCGTCTGCCGCAAACATTCCCTAACTGATGCTCCACCCAGTAACCTGGCTCTGAGGAACATCGTGGAGACCTTAGCGAGGGAGAGGAGCCACAATACCACCAAGCAGGATGAGACGAGAGAGGGGGAGAAGGAGAGCCAGGGGGCAAACTACCTGCCCTCCAGGACACCTCCACCACCCGATGTTACAGGAAGGCCATAATGATCATCAAGGACAATAACCACCCGAGCCACTGCCTGTTCACCCCGCTATCATCCAGAAGGCGAGGTCAGTACAGGTGCATCAAAGCTGGGACCAAGAGACTGAAAAACAGCTTCTATCTCAAGGCCATCAGACTGTTATACAGCCACCACTAACATTGAGTGGCTGCTGCCAACACACTGACTCAACTCCAGCCACTTTAATAATGGGAATATAATAATGTAAAATATATCACTAGCCACTTTAACAATGCTACCTAATATAATGTTTACATACCCTACATTATTCATCTCATATGTATACGTGCATCTTTATGTAATACATGTATAACTATGCCACTTTGTTTACATACTCATCTCATATGTATATACTGTACTCGATACCATCTACTGCATCTTGCCTATGCTGCTCTGTACCATCACTCATTCATATATCTTTATGTACATATTCTTTATCCCCTTACACTTGTGTGTATAAGACAGTAGATTTGGAATTGTTAGTTAGATTACTTGTTGGTTATTACTGCATTGTCGGAACTAGAAGCACAAGCATTTCACTACACTCGCATTAACATCTGCTAACCATGTGTATGTGACAAATAAAATCTGATTTGATTTGATTTGGAAGGAGAGCCAGGGAAGGAGGGAGGAGTGGGTTGGTACCGGATGGGGATGAAAGGTGCAGTCACCATGGGAAGAGGTTGTTGTTGTTCTGTGTGGAGGACCAGGAGGCTCTGTGTGTGGTGTGTCAGACCTCCAGGAGACACAGGACTCATCAGCTCTGCCCTGTGGATGAGGCTGCTCAGGAACTCAAGGTATGGCTAGTATTGTATGTCATTTCAGGGCCAGAAACTGCATGTCACTTCACTAGGCTGGTCTGGTTGTGTTACAGTAATTAGTCTGTTTACTGCTTTACTGTAGTTCTCCAATTACCGTAAGTACGTACTGGAAGTCATTTATGATAAACAGATGAGCCCGTGTGGCTCAGTTCGTAGAGCAGGTGCTGACAATGCGAGGGTTGTGAGTTTGATTTCCATGGAGGACAAGCACGAAAATGCATGCACTCACTACTGTCAGTCACTCTGGATAATAGTGTTTGCTAAATGACTTACATTTTATGTAAAATTTCACCTTATTGGGATTGTTCACTACACTGAAACTATAGTTCTGTTTGCTTAGTCTTGTTATTTGGCAATGTGTTATTCTTTTTCGTGTTCTTATCTGTGCATCAGATGAGCTCATGCATTTTGCATGAATGTTGGCTTTGCAGTTTCTGAGAGTCAATCAAAGCGGTTTCGCCGTAGGTAGAACAAATATGATATATTGACATTAATTCTGTCTGTTGTGTTTAATAGCACACAGGCGCCTCAATACCTGAAACTGTCTGTGGCCTAAACCCCTTGACTTCTCTCGTCCTCTCTCATCGCCTCCTTCTCAAAACCCATTGGAGGAGAAGGTCAGAGGGGAGGGACCTCTGACTTTCTCATCCAGTGGGTTTCGAGAAGGAAGTGAGGAGAGAGGACACAAGGAGTCAAGGAAATGCAATTGAGATTTTCCTCCGGTATGTGGCCAGGAGGAAGTGAAAGCATCTATCATCCCTCTGAGGAGGAAGTTGGAGACATTCCAAAAGTTGAAGGAGGATTGCATGAAAACAGCAGAACACATCAAGGTAAGTACTACGGAACGAACAATTATACGGAGAAATAACGTTGATTTTATTGTCAACATTTTGGTTTCCTAGCCTTTTTCAACAGTATTGCACTATGAACCATTTCCATATTGCATCAGAAAGTATGAGAGGTCACCCACTGACCCTTTGACCTATTGACTCCCAGAGCCAGGCCAAGCAAGCAGAAAGGAAGATAAGAGATGAGTTTGTGGCACTGCATCAATTCCTGCGCCTGGAGGAAGTTGCCCGGCTGTCTGCCCTCTCTGAGGAAGTGGACATAAAGACCGTTATAATGGCAGAGAAGATTGAACACCTGGCCAAGAAGATGACCTCCTTGACTAGCAACATCAGAGAGATAGAACAGGATATAGAGGCAAACGACCTTCCATTTCTCCAGGTACAGAGACACTTACTTTAAACATACACATTCTAAAATACAAGACATTTGATTTTCTAATTTGGTCATCTTATCTCACACAACTATGTCCTTTCCCCAGGCTTACAAGAACAACAAAGCAAGGTAAGGTACTACTTTTTCAAACACATTCGGCCTGCTTTGTGGTTACAGTCCTTTACTACAACAGCCACTCCATCTGTATTTTTTTTGCTTCACGGCCAACTGTACATTGCAGGATCCAGAGCCTGTGTCAGGGGCATTGATCGATATGGCCCAACACCTGGGCAACCTAAGGTTCAAGATCTGGGAGAAGATGCAGGAGAAAGTGCAATACAGTGAGTACTAGACCAGAGCAAATGAATGCTTATCAGATCACTAGATGCTCGGAGTACCACACTTTAAAATGTAAATTGTTATATAGCATTGTAGTCATACCTGTTTGTGTTTCACCCCAGCCCCAGTGACTCTGGACCCCAACACCGCGGCCCCTGGCTATCTCTCTCAGACGACCTGACCAGTGTGTGCGTCAGTGGAGAGAAGCCTCACGTCCCCAACAACCCAGAGCGCTGTGACACGTGTGTTTGCGTGCTGGGGCCGGTTCCCTTCAGTTCCGGCAGTCACTGTTGGGAGGTGGAGGTGGCGGGTAAGACCAGATGGGACCTGGGGGTCCTGAGAGAGAGTGTGAGTAGGAAAGGGGTCCTGAGTGTAAACCCTGCCCACGGGTTCTGGGCCCTGTCCCTGAGGGACGGCGGCCAGTACAGCGCCTGCACCAGGCCCTGGACCCGTCTCACTCTGAAGAGGAGGCCCAGGAGGGTCAGAGTGTTTCTGGACTATGATGCGGGAGAGGTGACTTTCTATGACCCCACTGACATGTCTCTCATCTATACATTCAGGGACAAGTTTAAAGAGCCATTGTTGCCCTACCTCTGTCCCTGTGTGAGTGACAGCGGCCGCAATGCTGAGCCACTAAAGATATGCCCTGCCAAAGTCTCATTGGTTCATGATGTTGGTGATAAAGTTTTATAGATTACAATATGTATTTTTTTTAGAGGAGACATTGCTAAAGCATCCATATGTTTCACTTTCTATTATTAACACAATGGATGTATATTTTATATATTGATGTATATTTTATATATTGATGTATATTTTATATATTGATGTATATTTTATATATGGATGTATATGTGAACGGAACTATTATTGTCCTATATAATATCATAAGTCATATTTTCTTGGCGTGTGTCAAATGGAAAGATAAACAAAAAATGTTATGATTACTCAGCATTTGTGTAACGACGTTCTTCTTTTGTGAAGGAGAGTCGGACCGAAATGCAGCGTGTATGTTACTCATGTTTATTTAGTGAAACAAACAAAACGAACTATACATGAATAACAAATAAATACAAAAACAACAAACGGAACGTGAAACCTATTACAGCCTGACTGGTGAAACTAACACAGAGACAGGAACAATCACCCACGAAATACAAAGCGAAAACCAGGCTACCTAAATACGGTTCCCAATCAGAGACAACGAGAATCACCTGACTCTGATTGAGAACCGCCTCAGGCAGCCAAACCTATTAAACACACACACCCCTAATCAACTACAATCCCAAATACTACAAACCCATATACGAAAATACAATACATAATAAACCCATGTCACACCCTGGTCTGACTAACTAATAAACTAAAACACAAAATACTAAGACCAAGGTGTGACAATTTGAGTGTATATTCTGTAAGACTTGTTCTAAATGCTTATGAATGATCATGCTTATAAATGTGTATAAATACAACAATTAAATACTTTTATGTTCATGAATGGCATGATTTATTCATGATTTATTAATGGTTTATTGTTTATTCATGACATTTCTTAATAAAGTGTTTCTTGTCAACATTGAGCTTTGTCAGCCTCCTGGAGGTGAGCGACACACGGGTGTCCCAGCCTGTGCCTGATAACGCTGAGCGATTCGACAGCCCAGTGAGCGTGCTAGGCTCTGTGGGTTTCTGCTCAGGCATTCACAGCTGGGAGGTGGAGGTGGGGCCTAAGAAGGCCTGGACTCTGAGCATAGCCAAGGAGGGTGTAGCCCGGAAAGGCAATGTGATGGTCAGCCCAGAGGGCGGGATCTTGGCGATGGGGATGTGGAACGGTGAGCAGTATAGCGCTGGAACTGCCCCCCTGGGTACCCCGTTGGTTCTGAAGAGGAAGCCCAAGAGGATCATGGTCAAGCTGGACTATGAGAAAGGAAAGCTCTCTTTCTATGACTCCAGTGACATGTCACTCATCTATACGTTCGAACACAGGTTCACAGAGAGACTGTTCCCTTACTTCTCTCCCTGTCTCAACTCTGATGGCACTGACCCTGGAGTGCTGAGGATCTGCCCTGAGAAGGTGTCTGTGGCACCTATTCACTGAGGATATAACCTGGTGATGCCTTGATCGCATACGGAAGCGTCTGTATTGGTAAAGTCTGTCACAGTGACTCCTGTGTATTGATTTTGTCTGTCTATTGTTTTGTAAATTGAGGTGAACAGCCTCACTTCCAGTGGTGACATTGACGTCTGTGACACCAATGTGTATTTTGGAACTTTGTCTGGAGCAGATCTATTCTTTGCTGTTAATGAATTTACTGAGAACAAGTGTCATGATTGAATTCCATAATTATTGATGTCATGTTCAATAAAAGTACATATTTTGTGTGTTTCCATTCCATGCCTCACCCATTAAGTGGAGCAAATCAACACCGAATCACTGGACCAGTTTGCCAGCATTCCAGACAGCGTCATCAGTCCCTAGCCCAGCCACCCTACGGTAGGTACACCAGCTCAGAACAAGCACACATCTCTCCATCATGGCTGCCACCTGGACCCTGGAGGACGACATGTCCTGCCCTGTGTGCTGCGATGTTTTCACTGACCCTGTGGTGCTGGGCTGCAGCCACAGCTTCTGCAGGAGCTGCCTGGACAACTACTGGAACACTCAGGTCATCAAAAAGTGCCCCGTCTGCCGCAAACATTCCCTAACCGACGCTCCACCCAGTAACCTGGCTCTGAGGAACATCGTGGAGACCTTAGCGAGGGAGAGGAGCCACAATACCACCAAGCAGGATGAGACGAGAGAGGGGGAGAAGGAGAGCCAGGGAAGGAGGGAGTCAGGAGGGAGGAGTGGGTTGGTACCGGATGAGGATGAAAAGTGCAGTCACCATGGGAAGAGGTTGTTGTTGTTCTGTGTGGAGGACCAGGAGGCTCTGTGTGCGGTGTGTCAGACCTCCAGGAGACACAGGACTCATCAGCTCTGCCCTGTGGATGAAGCTGCTCAGGAACTCAAGGTATGGCTAGTATTGTATGTCATTTCAGGGCCAGAAACTGCATGTCACTTCACTAGGCTGGTCTGGTTGTGTTACAGTAATTAGTCTGTTCACTGTTTTACTGTAGTTCTCCAATTACCGTAAGTACGTACTGGAAGTCATTTATGATAAACAGATGAGCCCGTGTGGCACAGTTCGTAGAGCAGGTGCTGACTACGCGAGGGTTATGAGTTTGATTTCCATGGAGGACAAGCACGAAAATGCATGCACTCACTACTGTCAGTCACTCTGGATAATAGTGTTTGCTAAATGACTTACATTTTATGTAAAATTTCACCTTATTGGGATTGTTCACTACACTGAAACTATAGTTCTGTTTGCTTAGTCTTGTTATTTGGCAATGTGTTATTCTTTTTCGTGTTCTTATCTGTGCATCAGATGAGCTCATGCATTTTGCATGAATGTTGGCTTTGCAGTTTCTGAGAGTCAATCAAAGCGGTTTCGCCGTAGGTAGAACAAATATGATATATTGACATTAATTCTGTCTGTTGTGTTTAATAGCACACAGGCGCCTCAATACCTGAAACTGTCTGTGGCCTAAACCCCTTGACTTCTCTCGTCCTCTCTCATCGCCTCCTTCTCAAAACCCATTGGAGGAGAAAGTCAGAGGGGAAGGACCTCTGACTTTCTCATCCAGTGGGTTTCGAGAAGGAAGTGAGGAGAGAGGACACAAGGAGTCAAGGAAATGCAATTGAGATTTTCCTCCGGTATGTGGCCAGGAGGAAGTGAAAGCATCTATCATCCCTCTGAGGAGGAAGTTGGAGACATTCCAAAAGTTGAAGGAGGATTGCATGAAAACAGCAGAACACATCAAGGTAAGTACTACGGAACGAACAATTATACGGAGAAATAACGTTGATTTTATTGTCAACATTTTGGTTTCCTAGCCTTTTTCAACAGTATTGCACTATGAACCATTTCCATATTGCATCAGAAAGTATGAGAGGTCACCCACTGACCCTTTGACCTATTGACTCCCAGAGCCAGGCCAAGCAAGCAGAAAGGAAGATAAGAGATGAGTTTGTGGCACTGCATCAATTCCTGCGCCTGGAGGAAGTTGCCCGGCTGTCTGCCCTCTCTGAGGAAGTGGACATAAAGACAGTTATAATGGCAGAGAAGATTGAACACCTGGCCAAGAAGATGACCTCCTTGACCAGCAACATCAGAGAGATAGAACAGGATATAGAGGCAAACGACCTTCCATTTCTCCAGGTACAGAGACACTTACTTTAAACATACACATTCTAAAATACAAGACATTTGATTTTCTAATTTGGTCATCTTATCTCACACAACTATGTCCTTTCCCCAGGCTTACAAGAACAACAAAGCAAGGTAAGGTACTACTTTTTCAAACACATTCGGCCTGCTTTGTGGTTACAGTCCTTTACTACAACAGCCACTCCATCTGTATTTTTTTTTTGCTTCAGGGCCAACTGTACATTGCAGGATCCAGAGCCTGTGTCAGGGGCATTGATCGATATGGCCCAACACCTGGGCAACCTAAGGTTCAAGATCTGGGAGAAGATGCAGGAGAAAGTGCAATACAGTGAGTACTAGACCAGAGCAAATGAATGCTTATCAGATCACTAGATGCTCGGAGTACCACACTTTAAAATGTAAATTGTTATATAGCATTGTAGTCATACCTGTTTGTGTTTCACCCCAGCCCCAGTGACTATGGACCCCAACACTGCGGCCCCCTGGCTATCTCTCTCAGACGACCTGACCAGTGTGTGCGTCAGTGGAGAGAAGCCTCACGTCCCCAACAACCCAGAGCGCTGTGACACGTGTGTTTGCGTGCTGGGGGCCGACCCCTTCAGTTCCGGCAGTCACTGTTGGGAGGTGGAGGTGGCGGGTAAGACCAGATGGGACCTGGGGGTCCTGAGAGAGAGTGTGAGTAGGAAAGGGGTCCTAAGTGTGAACCCTGCCCACGGGTTCTGGGCCCTGTCCCTGAGGGACGGCGGCCAGTACAGCGCCTGCACCAGGCCCTGGACCCGTCTCACTCTGAAGAGGAGGCCCAGGAGGGTCAGAGTGTTTCTGGACTATGATGCGGGAGAGGTGACTTTCTATGACCCCACTGACATGTCACTCATCTATACATTCAGGGACAAGTTTAAAGAGCCATTGTTGCCCTACCTCTGTCCCTGTGTGAGTGACAGCGGCCGCAATGCTGAGCCACTAAAGATATGCCCTGCCAAAGTCTCATTGGTTCATGATGTTGGTGATAAAGTTTTGTAGATTACAATATGTCTTTTTTTTAGAGGAGACATTGCTAAAGCATCCATATGTTTCACTTTCTATTATTAACACAATGGATGTATATTTTATATATTGATGTATATTTTATATATTGATGTATATTTTATATATTGATGTATATTTTATATATGGATGTATATGTGAACGGAACTATTATTGTCCTATATAATATCATAAGTCATATTTTCTTGGCGTGTGTCAAATGGAAAGATAAACAAAAAATGTGATGATTACTCAGCATTTGTGTAACGACGTTCTTCTTTTGTCGAAGGAGAGTCGGACCGAAATGCAGCGTGTATGTTACTCATGTTTATTTAGTGAAACAAACAAAACGAACTATACATGAATAACAAATAAATACAAAAACAACAAACGGAACGTGAAACCTATTACAGCCTGACTGGTGAAACTAACACAGAGACAGGAACAATCACCCACGAAATACAAAGCGAAAACCAGGCTACCTAAATACGGTTCCCAATCAGAGACAACGAGAATCACCTGACTCTGATTGAGAACCGCCTCAGGCAGCCAAACCTATTAAACACACACACCCCTAATCAACTACAATCCCAAATACTACAAACCCATATACGAAAATACAATACATAATAAACCCATGTCACACCCTGGTCTGACTAACTAATAAACTAAAACACAAAATACTAAGACCAAGGTGTGACAATTTGAGTGTATATTCTGCAAGACTTGTTCTAAATGCTTATGAATGATCATGCTTATAAATGTGTATAAATACAACAATTAAATACTTTTATGTTCATGAATGGCATGATTTATTCATGATTTATTAATGGTTTATTGTTTATTCATGACATTTCTTAATAAAGTGTTTCTTGTCAACATTGAGCTTTGTCAGCCTCCTGGAGGTGAGCGACACACGGGTGTCCCAGCCTGTGCCTGATAACGCTGAGCGATTCGACAGCCCAGTGAGCGTGCTAGGCTCTGTGGGTTTCTGCTCAGGCATTCACAGCTGGGAGGTGGAGGTGGGGCCTAAGAAGGCCTGGACTCTGGGCGTGGCCAAAGAGTGTGTAGCCCGGAAAGGCAATGTGATGGTCAGCCCAGAGGGCGGGATCTTGGCGATGGGGATGTGGAACGGTGAGCAGTATAGCGCTGCAACTAACCCCCTGGGTACCCCGTTGGTTCTGAAGAGGAAGCCCAAGAGGATCATGGTCAAGCTGGACTATGAGAAAGGAAAGCTCTCTTTCTATGACTCCAGTGACATGTCACTCATCTATACGTTCGAACACAGGTTCACAGAGAGACTGTTCCCTTACTTCTCTCCCTGTCTCAACTCTGATGGCACTGACCCTGGAGTGCTGAGGATCTGCCCTGAGAAGGTGTCTGTGGCACCTATTCACTGAGGATATAACCTGGTGATGCCTTGATCGCATACTGAAGCGTCTGTATTGGTAAAGTCTGTCACAGTGACTCCTGTGTATTGGTTTTGTTTGTCTATTGTTTTGTAAATTGAGGTGAACAGCCTCACCTCCAGTGGTGACATTGACGTCTGTGACACCAATGTGCATTTTGGAACTTTGTCTGGAGCAGATCTATTCTTTGCTGTTAATGAATTTACTGAGAACAAGTGTCATGATTGAATTCCATAATTATTGATCATTATTGATTATTGATTATTGTTCACCCCGCTATCATCCAGAAGGCGAGGTCAGTACAGGTGCATCAAAGCTGGGACCGAGAGACTGAAAAACAGCTTCTATCTCAAGGCCATCAGACTGTTAAACAGCCACCACTAACATTGAGTGGCTGCTGCCAACACACTGACTCAACTCCAGCCACTTTAATAATGGGAATTGATGGGAAATTATGTAAAATATATCACTAGCCACTTTAAACAATGCTACCTAATATAATGTTTACATACCCTACATTATTCATCTCGTATGTATACGTGCATCTTTATGTAATACATGTATAACTATGCCACTTTGTTTACATACTCATCTCATATGTATATACTGTACTCGATACCATCTACTGTATCTTGCCTATGCTGCTCTGTACCATCACTCATTCATATATCTTTATGTACATATTCTTTATCCCCTTACACTTGTGTGTATAAGACAGTAGATTTGGAATTGTTAGTTAGATTACTTGTTGGTTATTACTGCATTGTCGGAACTAGAAGCACAAGCATTTCACTACACTCGCATTAACATCTGCTAACCATGTGTATGTGACAAATAAAATTGGATTTGATTTGATTTGGAAGGAGAGCCAGGGAAGGAGGGAGTCAGGAAGGAGGAGTGGGTTGGTACTGGATGAGGATGAAAGGTGCAGTCACCATGGGAAGAGGTTGTTGTTGTTCTGTGTGGAGGACCAGGAGGCTCTGTGTGCGGTGTGTCAGACCTCCAGGAGACACAGGACTCATCAGCTCTGCCCTGTGGATGAAGCTGCTCAGGAACTCAAGGTATGGCTAGTATTGTATGTCATTTCAGGGCCAGAAACTGCATGTCACTTCACTAGGCTGGTCTGGTTGTGTTACAGTAATTAGTCTGTTTACTGTTTTACTGTAGTTCTCCAATTACCGTAAGTACGTACTGGAAGTCATTTTTGATAAATCGATGAGCCCGTGTGGCTCAGTTCGTAGAGCAGGTGCTGACAACGCGAGGGTTATGAGTTTGATTTCCATGGAGGACAAGCACGAAAATGCATGCACTCACTACTGTCAGTCACTCTGGATAATAGTGTTTGCTAAATGACTTCAATTTTATGTAAAATTCCACCTTATTGGGATTGTTCACTACACTGAAACTATAGTTCTGTTTGCTTAGTCTTGTTATTTGGCAATGTGTTATTCTTTTTCGTGTTCTTATCTGTGCATCAGATGAGCTCATGTATTTTGCATGAATGTTGGCTTTGCAGTTTCTGAGACTCAATCAACATGGTTTCGTCATGGGCAGAACAAATATTACACAGTACCATTCAAAGGTTTGGACACACCATGGAGAAAAGCCTCAGACCGACACACCATTTTTACCATTTTCTACATTGTAGAATAATAGTAAAGACATCAAAACTATGAAATAACACATATGGAATCACGGAATCTTGTGTTTCGCCCCAGCCCCAGTGACTCTGGAACCCAACACCGTGGCCCACAGTCTCTCTCTCTCTCTCAGATGACCTGACCAGTGTGTGCGTCAATGGAGAGAAGGCTCACGTCTCCAACAACCCAATGTGCTGTGACACGTGTGTTTGTGTGCTGGAGCCCAACCAGTGTCATGGGACATTTCTATTGTATGTGTCCCCACAACTGAGGATGTGCCTAACTTCATGAAACTGTCCTATTACAAGTTCCTGTTCTTGGGAGTATCATCCTGTGTTGCAAACCAGCTGCACCTGTGTCCTTGTAAAAACAGGATCTAAGAGATGGGACTGACGTATCGTTGACCAGTGTCTCCTACGGTCATGAAGGTAAACTGCCGGCAGAGGCTCGCTGCACTGTGAGTGTAGGGTAAATTCCTCCTCGTCAGACGAGGGAATGGAAGACCCGCCTGACGTCCATGGGAGTTGAGGGTCAGCGATCGCTCAGTTGATTTTTTTTTTACTAAGCTTGTGAGTCATCATTGAAATGAGAGGATTTGTGCATTCCTAAATCACTTGCGCTCACTGATTGAGAGCTCTACCGCATAGTGTGATGCGGGTGGACTGGTTAGGACGTCATGTTAGACTAGAATATCAGGTTAGGGATATATTAACCAGTGGACAGTAAGAACTGTTTGTCATACAGTTCAAACTAAAGTTCGTAGCAAAACTGTGTTTACTTTTTATGTGCAGTGGGGCAAAAAAGTATTTATTCAGCCACCAATTGTGCAAGTTCTCCCACTCAAAAAGATGAGAGAGGCCTGTAATTTTCATCATAGGTACACTTCAACTATGACAGACAAAATGAGGGGAAAAAATCCAGAAAATCACATTGCAGAATTTTTTATTAATTTATTTGCAAATTATGGTGGAAAATAAGTATTTGGTCACCTACAAACAAGCAACATTTCTGGCTCTCACAGACTAACTGCTTCTTTAAGAGGCTCCTTTGTCCTCCACTTGTTACCTGTATTAATGGCACCTGTTTGAACTTGTTATCAGTATAAAAGACACCTGTCCACAACCTCAAACAGTCACACTCCAAACTCCACTATGGCCAAGACCAAAGAGCTGTCAAAGGACACCAGAAACAGAATTGTAGACCTGCACCAGGCTGGGAAGACTGAATCTGCAATAGGTAAGCAGCTTGGTTTGAAGAAATCAACTGTGGGAGCAATTAGTAAGAAATGGAAGACATACAAGACCACTGATAATCTCCCTCGATCTGAGGCTCCACGCAAGATCTCACCCCGTGGGGTCAAAATGATCACAAGAACGGTGAGCAAAAATCCCAGAACCACACGGGGGGACCTAGTGAATGACCTGCAGAGAGCTGGGACCAAAGTAACAAAGCCTACCATCAGTAACACACTACACCGCCAGGGACTCAAATCCTGCAGTGCCAGAAGTGTCCCCCTGCTTAAGCCAGTACATGTCCAAGACCGTCTGAAGTTTGCTAGAGAGCATTTGCATGATCCAGAAGAAGATTGGGAGAATGTCATATGGTCAGATGAAACCAAAATAGAACTTTTTAGTAAAAACTCAACTCGACGCATTTGGAGGGCAAAGAATGCTGAGTTTCATCCAAAGAACACCATACCTACTGTGAAGCATGGGGGTGGAAACATCATGCTTTGGGGCTGTTTTTCTGCAAAGGGTCCAGGACGACTGATCCGTGTAAAGGAAAGAATGAATGGGGCCATGTATTGTGAGATTTTGAGTGAAAACCTCCTTCCATCAGCAAGGGCATTGAAGATGAAACGTGGCTGGGTCTTTCATCATGACAATGATCCCAAACACACCACCCGGGCAATGAAGGAGTGGCTTCGTAAGAAGCATTTCAAGGTCCTGGAGTGGCCTAGCCAGTCTCCCAATCTCAACCCCATAGAGAATCTTTGGAGGGAGTTGAAAGTCAGTGTTGCCCAGCAACAGCCCCAAAACATCACTGCTCTAGAGGATATCTGCATGGAGGAATGGGCCAAAATACCAGCAACAGTGTGTGAAAACCTTGTGAAGACTTACAGAAAACGTTTGACCTCTGTCATTGACAAAGGGTATATAACAAAGTATTGAGATAAACTTTTGTTATTGACCAAATACTTATTTTCCACCATAATTTGCAAATAAATTCATTAAAAATCCTACAATGTGATTTTCTGGATTTTTTCTTCTAATTTTGTCTGTCATAGTTGAAATGTACCTATGATGAAAATTACAGGCCTCTCTCATCTTTTTAAGTGGGAGAACTTGCACAATTGGTGGCTGACTAAATACTTTTTTGCCCCACTGTAGATATGATACCAATTTGGATTAGTTCTCCAGTGCTTCAATTATAAGGGCACAAGGCGAGACCCAGAGTCTTTGTCGTTCATTTATCATCCAAAAGGTGTAGGCAAGAGAATGGTCGTGGACAGGCAAAAGGTCAAAACAAGAGGTCCAAGAGGTACAGAGTGGCAGACAGGCTCGATGTCGGGGCAGGCAGAAGGGTCAGGCAGGCGGGTACGGAGTCCATGAAAAAACAGGCAAGGGTCAAAACCGGGAAGACTAGAAAAAGAGAATAGAAAACAGGAGCACGGGACAATCACAAGAACAGGTGAAACAGATCAGGGCGTGACATCAATGACAAATTAGGCAATATTTTAGCAGCCATGCAATTATGTGGTTTAGGTTGTAGGAACTGATCACTCCTCTATTTTGTGTGTGTGAGTGAGCTAGGAACTCAGATGGGATCATCCTGGAGAAGTTAAAGGGTTCTCCAGCCACCATATGCTACACAAGGCCGTTGAAGGTAATGGTAAGCAAATGGGGTCCGAGTTTTGCCGAGGACATGTCACAATGCCACCGCTTAGCGAAGGGAGATTTTCCCTCAGTGTCGCTAAGTTGAAATGTGTCGCTAAGTTGAGAACAGTTGGAGAAAGTAGGGAAAGGCAAGAAAAATAATACACGCTTGTCAAGCCCTGGTCAAAATATATTATGTTTATTCTTCATTTATTCGGTCAGGCCAGGGTGTGACATGGGTTATTGTGGTGTGTTTTTTGTCTTGGGGTTTTGTGGGATGTCTAGCGTTAATCTATGGCTGCCTGAGGCGGTTCTCAATCAGAGTCAGGTGATTATTGTTGTCTCTGATTGGGAACCATATTTAGGCAGCCATATTCTTTGTGTGTTTCGTGGGTGATTGTCCTGAGTGTCCTTGTTCCTGTCGCTGTGTTAGCTTACACTAGTATTGGCTGTTTCGGTTTTCGTTACGTTCATTACGTTCTTTGTTTTTTGTAGTATTTGTATTGATTCGTGTTTCGTTTGTTGATTAAACATGGATCGCAATCTACACGCTGCATTTTGGTCCGACTCTCCTTCGCCTACAGAAAACCGTTACAGAATCACCCACCACAAACTGACCAAGCAGCGTGTCAACAGGCAGGAGCCACAGGAGAAGCAACAAAGGCAGCAACAGCGGCACAATGAGGATTGGACATGGGACGATATATTGGATGGCAAGGGTTGTTACACATGGGAGGAAATACTGGCTGGAAGAGATCGCCTCCCATGGGAACAGGTGGAGGCACTTAGGAGAGCAGAGGCAGCTGGAGAGAGGAGCCGGCGTTATGAGGGAACACGGTTGGCAAGGAAGCCCGGGAATCTCCCCCAAAAATTTCTTGGGGGGGGGGCTCACAGGGAGTATGGCTACGCCAGGGAGGAGACCTGCTCAAACTTCCTGTGCTTACCGGGGGGCTAGAGAGACCGGGCAGGCACCGTGTTATGCAGTGGTGCGCACGGTGTCCCCAGTGCGGGTGCATAGCCCGGTGCGGTATATTCCAGCTCCTCGTATCGGCCGGGCTAGAGTGGGCATCGAGCCAGGTAAGATTGGGCAGGCTTGGTGCTCAAGAGCTCCAGTGCGCCTGCACGGTCCAGTCTACTCAGTACCACCTCCACACCCCAGCCCTCCGGTGGCAGCTCCCCGCACCAGGCTTCCTGTGCGTGTCCTCTGCCCAGTACCACCAGTGCCAGCACCACGCATCAGACCTACTCTGCGCCTCGCCTGTTCAGCGCTGTCGGAGCCTTTCTCCTATCCTGCGCTGCTGGAGTCTCCCGCCTGTTTAGCGCAGCCAGAGCCTTCCTCCTCTCCTGCGCTACTGGAGTCTCCTGCCTGTTCAGCTCAGCCAGAGCTGCCAGCCTGCATGGAGCAGCCAGAGCTGCCAGCCTGCATGGAGCAGCCAGAGCTGTCAGTCTGCATGAAGCAGCCAGAGCTGCCAGTCTGTATGGAGCAGCCAGAGCGGCCAGTCTGCATGAAGCAGCCAGAGCTGCCAGTCTGCAAGGAGCCGCCAGTCTGCCCAGCGCCGCCAGTGCCGCCAGTCTGCCCAGCGCCGCCAGTCTGCCCAGCGCCGCCAGTCTGCCCAGTACCGCCAGTCTGCCCAGAACCGCCAGTCAGCCAGGATCTGCCGGAACCGCCAGTCAGCCAGGATCTGCCGGAACCGCCAGTCAGCCAGGATCTGCCGGAACCGCCAGTCAGCCAGGATCTGCCGGAACCGCCAGTCAGCCAGACTCTTCCGGATCCGCCAGTCAGCCAGACTCTTCCAGATCCGCCAGTCAGTCAGACTCTTCCAGATCTGCCAGTCAGCCAGACTCTTCCAGATCTGCCAATCAGCCAGACTCTTCCAGATCTGCTAGTCAACCAGACTCTTCCAGATCTGCCAGTCAACCAGACTCTTACAGATCCGCCAGTCAACCAGACTCTTACAGATCCGCCAGCCAGGATCTGCTGGAGCCAACTACCTGCCTGAGCTTTCCTCTCAGTGCTGAGCTTCCTCTCAGTGCTGGGCTTCCTCTCAGTCCCGAGCTTCCCCTCAGTGCTGAGCTGCCCCTGTCCCGAGCTGCCCCTCTGTCCCGAGCTGCCCCTCTGTCCCGAGCTGCCCCTCTGTTCCGAGCTGCCCCTCTGTCCCGAGCTGCCCCTCTGTTCCGAGCTGCCCCTCTGTCCCGAGCTGCCCCTCTGTCCCGAGCTGACCCTCTGTCCCGAGCTGACCCTCAGTCCCGAGCTGACCCTCAGTCCAGAGGGGTTCTGGGTGAGGACTACTAGGCCATGGTCGGCGGCGAAGGTGGACTATCCTAGGACGCGAGGAGGGGGGACTAAGACATTTATAGAGTAGGTTCCACGTCCCGCGCCGGAGCCGGAGCCGCCACCATGGACAGACGCCCACCCGGACCCTCCCTATTGTTTTGATGTGCGTCCGGGAGTCCGCACCTTAGGGGGGGGGTTCTGTCACGCCCTGGTCGAAATATATTATGTTTATTCTTCATTTATTCGGTCAGGCCAGGGTGTGACATGGGTTATTGTGGTGTGTTTTTTGTCTTGGGGTTTTGTGGGATGTCTAGCGTTAGTCTATGGCTGCCTGAGGCGGTTCTCAATCAGAGTCAGGTGATTATTGTTGTCTCTGATTGGGAACCATATTTAGGCAGCCATATTCTTTGTGTGTTTTGTGGGTGATTGTCCTTAGTGTCCTTGTTCCTGTATCTATGTTAGTTTACACTAGTATAGGCTGTTTCGGTTTTCGTTACGTTCATTACGTTCTTTGTTTTTTGTAGTATTTGTATTGATTCGTGTTTACGTTTGTTGATTAAACATGGATTGCAATCTACACGCTGCATTTTGGTCCGACTCTCCTTCGCCTACAGAAAACCATTACAACGCTGGGATAAAGTGGGAAGTTGAAGCTGAGACAAAGACAGAGAGAGGTGGGGGGAAAGTGCAGAGAAGTTTGCAGAGGTAAGGATGAAAGCTGAAAAAAAATAAGGCAAAGCAAGTAGGAACAGAGGTAAAGATGAACCGAATCAACATCATCCATCCATCCACCACCTCAACAACAGCTACCACCTCCACAACAAGATCCCCCAGCAGCAGGAGTAGGGGCTGTGGGGGCAGACGGCGGAGAATCTGAGGAAGACGAAGTAGGAAAAAGAACCTGGTCACCACACACAGAGTACCGGAGTAAAATAGCGACACCTCAGAGCCACCCCCGCCGAGACACTAAGCCTCCCCAGCGACTGGTCACAGAAATGTGACTTTGACTTTATCCAGACTTACCTCCCCCTCCTGTTTCCACACCACCTTCTGCCGCACAGCTTCCCCTGATGACAATACCAAATCCAGTGGCTGACTGTGATGTGAACGCTGCTTCAACCATCCTGGTCCAGTGGAATCATGAAATGGGGGAGATGATGGACATTGTGAAGAAGCTTCCCCTCTCTCTCTCATAGCAGGGCACAGTGGTGGACCCGGTTTACCACCACGATCAACTGCCCAGCTAATGCTTTTTGAGAGGGGGAACTCAGGAGACAGAGGAAGGGGGGCTGGAAGAGCAAGAGGAGGAGGGGGCCACGGAAGAGGTGGACGAGGAACTGTCAACAGCCAGGCCACATTTCAAGAAATTTCCCCCAGGACAGGGGTGATATGGGTGGCTATGATGAAGCTGAGGACAGTGATACATACTATCCACCACCACCACATGTAACAGCATCTAACCCGCAGGGTAGAGGGGGAGGCTGGAGATAGGCTGTGGAGGAGGTACAAGGAAAAGACAGCCAACAATGCCACTTTGGTGAGTACCCAGTTTTATCTTCTAACAGCGCAGATTCGCCTAATATGGATGTGTGTGTGTGGGCGGTGTGAAAATGTCTTTCCTGATCGATTCAGGGGCAACCATCTGTATTTTATCTAAATGCAACAATTTAAAAGATCCATTATCAAGAGACGTGTCACGTCTACTTCACCGGTTTACGAACCACCGGTCCTGACATTCATCATTACACGCACCTGCACTTCATCATTGGACACACCTGGACTCCATCACTTCACTGATTACCTCCCCTATATCTGTCACCCCCTTAGTTCTATTCCTGAGGCAGTATTTAGTATGTGTTCCATGTCTGTACGCTACTCGTGTGTCTTGTTTTGTTCCATGTTCCGGTTATTATTAAACTCACCACCTGCACTTGCTTCCCGACTCCCAGTGTCCACGTTACAAGATGTAATAAAGACGTTCCAGTGGTAGAGAACCTTAACAAACCCCTTTCAGTCCAACTTGGTGTTAAAATGTTTAATCATTGTTTTGTTTATTCTCCTAATTGCTCTGTAAATTGATTGGGAAGAGACCTATTGTGGGAATTAACATTTGTTGCCGTGACAAGGGCCTGGTAGTAACCGCTCCAAGAATCGGTATCTATACCGCGCTGGAAGTACCAGGCCATGATTGGTATTATTCATGGTATTTCTCTGACCCCTTTGACCTACTGAATGGATTTGCTCGACCGGGGCCAAACTAACCCGACCACTCTTCACTGCCAAATGTAGTAATGGTCAAAGGGACCATTTGTTTTTAACATTGTGTGACCGAGCAGGAAGAGTTGACAATAGGTGATGTGTATGAAGAAACTTCGGGTGTGGTAGCTGATGTGAACCATTTTTCCTCTGTGCCCCAATCAGTTCCCCATGCAGTATCTCTATCTCCAAGATGGGAAGAATTTGGTACATACGTGAGGTTGGCAACAGACTGGGAGCATTCTCCTCTGTGGTTGGGGCTCACAGAGCGTATGTGAACGGCACGCACGCAATGCACCGAGGGGACAGAGAAGCCCCTGTTCCAGTTTCCCTTGCACCTAACCAGCCCACCCCTGACAGCGCACTGTTGACTCAGGTTCGGGACTGTTTATGGGCAAGGGAAGATGAGAGGAGCAACGCCTGTGAAGGCACATATCGGCCCCACAAAGCACTGAACCCCTCTCTGCTGAGCTGGGGGGCTGTTGTCACATGTACGTCATCACCTGGCAACACGCCAGTTTGACCTGTTAGAAAAGCATCTGGTGAATGGAGAATGGTACAAGATCTTAGAGCTGTTAACGATGCAGTTTATGGCAGGGCCCCAGTTTTGCCAAACCCATCCTTTCTTCTGTCCCGCCAGATTCAAATTGGTTTACAGTTGTTGATTCGGCTGCACTGCTACATTTCCTAGCTGCCACAATGCCTCGAAAAACCAATTACAATGTGTTCAACAGACTGCTAAATATTTGGGACACGTTATCACACCAGGGTGCAGAAGGGTGAAAGCTATTTTAAAAGTTCCTCATCCAAACACCAAAGAACATATGTTGTCACTGCTAGGAATGGCAGGTTATTGTAGAGTTTGGTTAACCTCTACGGGATCGGTGAGTGCACTAAACTGCAGACGACTTTCTTGGTGTGTGAGATTCACTGGTTCTGGGGGCCGTGTGGTAGAATTGGGAGTGTTTGATAGCCACCTCTGTAACAACAAGGTGAATGACGATTGCCAAACATTTCAACAGGGATTTTGCAACAGCAGCTGGGAAATGTTCAGTAAGAGCACCTCAAGGACATTATTGGATTTGTAATCATACTGCTTATCCCTATTTAACTGGGGGACCATACTGCTTACCCCTATTTACCTGGGGGACCATAATGCTTACCCCTATTTAACTGGGGGACCATACTGCTTACCCCTATTTACCTGGGGGACCATACTGCTTACCCCTATTTACCTGGGGGACCATACTGCTTACCCCTATTTACCTGGGGGACCATACTGCTTACCCCTATTTACCTGGGGGACCATACTGCTTACCCCTATTTACCTGGGGGACCATACTGCTTACCCCTATTTAACTGGGGGACCATACTGCTTACCCCTATTTAACTGGGGGACCATACTGCTTACCCCTATTTAACTGGGGGACCATAATGCTTACCCCTATTTAACTGGGGGACCATAATGCTTACCCCTATTTAACTGGGGGACCATACTGCTTACCCCTATTTAACTGGGGGACCATAATGCTTACCCCTATTTAACTGGGGGACCATACTGCTTACCCCTATTTAACTGGGGGACCATACTGCTTACCCCTATTTAACTGGGGGACCATACTGCTTACCCCTATTTAACTGGGGGACCATAATGCTTACCCCTATTTAACTGGGGGACCATACTGCTTACCCCTATTTAACTGGGGGACCATACTGCTTACCCCTATTTAACTGGGGGACCATACTGCTTACCCCTATTTAACTGGGGGACCATACTGCTTACCCCTATTTAACTGGGGGACCATACTGCTTACCCCTATTTAACTGGGGGACCATACTGCTTACCCCTATTTAACTGGGGGACCATACTGCTTACACCTATTTAACTGGGGGACCATACTGCTTACCCCTATTTAACTGGGGGACCATACTGCTTACCCCTATTCAACTCTGGGACCATACTGCTTACCCCTATTTAACTCTGGGACCATACTGCTTACCCCTATTTATCTGGGGGACCATACTGCTTACCCCTATTTAACTGGGGGACCATACTGCTTACCCCTATTTAACTGGGGGACCATACTGCTTACCCCTATTTAACTGGGGGACCATACTGCTTACCCCTATTTAACTGGGGGACCATACTGCTTACCCCTATTTAACTGGGGGACCATACTGCTTACCCCTATTTAACTCTGGGACCATACTGCTTACCCCTATTTAACTCTAGGACCATACTGCTTACCCCTATTTATCTGGGGGACCATACTGCTTACCCCTATTTAACTGGGGGACCATACTGCTTACCCCTATTTAACTGGGGGACCATACTGCTTACCCCTATTTAACTGGGGGACCATAATGCTTACCCCTATTTAACTGGGGGACCATAATGCTTACCCCTATTTAACTGGGGGACCATACTGCTTACGCCTATTTAACTGGGGGACCATACTGCTTACGCCTATTTAACTGGGGGACCATACTGCTTACCCCTATTTAACTGGGGGACCATACTGCTTACCCCTATTTAACTGGGGGACCATACTGCTTACGCCTATTTAACTGGGGGACCATACTGCTTACCCCTATTTAACTGGGGGACCATACTGCTTACCCCTATTTAACTGGGGGACCATACTGCTTACCCCTATTTACCTGGTGGACCAAAACATGGTTTATGTGCTCAGCTGAGCTACACTTTAATGCTGAAGACCGTAATGTTTGACCTGTAGCATACTTAGAAATGCGCTTGTTGTAGACAGAGGTTTGCTCTCACAAGGTTGTCTCAGTGGGAGTGGAATATTGGCTGAACATCCAGACTCTGTGGTGGCCAGGTGTTCTCTCCTAAGCAAACACACTCTGAGAGCAATTACTTGTTGAGAAAGGATGCACTTTGCTGTCTTTGTTTGACCTAATCCTTAGCAGAAACGGGCAAGTTAGAACTGAACATGATGTGTGAAAGGTTGAAGGTATTAAACTCCGTTTCACAACGGATGAGATTTACATAGAATAATTGCTACATTTACATTTAAAAAAAATGTATTGTTAAGGAATTAACTACAGGGAGGATTGTAATGGGACATTTTAATTCTATGTGTCCCCATAACTGAGGATGTGACTAACCTTGTGAAACTGTCCTATTATAATCCCGTTCTTGGGAGTATCACCCTGTGCGGCAAACCAGCTGCACCTGTGTCCTGTCCAAGAACAGAAACCATGAAGACATGTCCTAATCCTGGTTTTATAATATCCACCACAAGAGGTGGAGGTGGCGGGTAAGACCAGATGGGACCTGGGGGTCCTGAGTGTGAACCCTGCCCACGGGTTCTGGGCCCTGTCCCTGAGGGACGGCGGCCAGTACAGCGCCTGCACCAGGCCCTGGACCAGTCTCACTCTGAAGAGGAGGCCCAGGAGGGTCAGAGTGTGTCTGGACTATTTATTTATTGATTTCACCTTTATTTAACCAGGTAGTCAATTTGAGAACAAGTTCTCATTTACAATTGCGACCTAGCCAAGATAAAGCAAAGCAGTTCGACACAAACAACGACACAGAGTTACACATGGAGTAAAACAAACATACAGTCAATAATACAGTAGAAACAAGTCTATATACGATGTGAGCAAATGAGGTGAGATAAGGGAGGTAAAGGCAAAAAAAGGCCATGGTGGCAAAGTAAATACAATATAGCAAGTAAAACACTGGAATGGTAATTCCAGACTATGATGCGGGAGAGGTGACTTTCTATGACCCCACTGACATGTCACTCATCTGTACATTCAGGGACAAGTTTAAAGAGCCATTTTTGCCCCACCTCTGTCCCTGTCCCTGACCAGGTCCTTAAGAGAGCACAAACAACCAGTCAATTGGCCTCCGGGGGGCTCATCAGTAGTGCCTGTACTGTGGCCCTCCTCCAGGAGAGAGCGCAGTCAGACCACGTGATCCGGCTGTTCCCTCACACATCAGTTGTCATGTTTTCTTGCTGTGTTTCTCAATGGCAACAGAAACTAAACAGAAAAAAAGGTGATCATTTACTCAACATTAGTGTTCACATTCTGTATGACTGGTTCTAAATGCTTATGAATTATCATGCTCATAAATGTGTATAAATACATTTAAATACTTGTGTGATTATGAATAACATTTATTTGTGTGTTATGAATGGCGTATTGTTTATTCATGAACATTTATTAATAAAGTGTTTCTTGTCAACAGTGAGCTTTGTCAGCCAACAAAGGTGAAGTCTTATTGGAGTGTTCCAAGACTCCCGCTGATAATGCGACAGTCATGGGATGACATAAGACACCATTTCCTTATATGGAAGACATTTTAGACACCATTCTTTAACCCTGAAATCCACCCTTGTCAACACTGAGTGTATGCCGTGCCTGTCATTGTGTGGGTGTGTGTGTTCCTGTCTGAGCACACAACACAGTATAAAAGCAGAGGGGATCTCTGCCCCTCCAACACTTTGAACCTCAGACTTATCCGCTGCTAAGAGAAGTCTTCGACTGAGACCAACAATGAGAGCCTACCTGGTCCTGCTTCTGCTGCTCCCTCTGTGCACAGGTATGTCACGCTAACTTACTTCACTTGGTGCGTTGAGTTCCTTGCCGAACATGGGTCCTCAACGAACTGCTTCCAACCCCTTCTATCTCACAGACAAACTGCTTCCAACCCCTTCTATCTCACAGACAAACTGCTTCCAACCCCCTTCTATCTCACAGACAAACTGCTTCCAACCCCTTTCTATCTCACAGACAAACTGCTTCCAACCCCCTTCTATCTCACAGACAAACTGCTTCCAACCCCTTTCTATCTCAGACAAACTGACAAACTGCTTCCAACCCCTTCTATCTCACAGACAAACTGCTTCCAACCCCTTTCTATCTCACAGACAAACTGACAACCCCTTCTATCTCACAGACAAACTGCTTCCAACCCCTTTATCTCACAGACAAACTGCTTCCAACCCCTTTCTATCTCACAGACAAACTGCTTCCAACCCCTTTCTATCTCACAGACAAACTGCTTCCAACCCCTTTCTATCTCACAGACAAACTGCTTCCAACCCCTTTCTATCTCACAGACAAACTGCTTCCAACCCCTTCTATCTCACAGAAAACTGCTTCCAACCCCTTTCTATCTCACAGACAAACTGCTTCCAACCCCTTCTATCTCACAGACAAACTGCTTCCAACCCCTTCTATCTCACAGACAAACTGCTTCCAACCCCTTTCTATCTCACAGACAAACTGCTTCCAACCCCTTCTATCTCACAGTCGCTCTATCTTAATGCCTTGCTCTGTGAGGATGCAGGTGGAGGAGTAGATAAAGGTGGTCTTGGACCTTTCTCTCTTGCGTTTAACTTGTGGGCTCAAGGTAAGTGTCTGTCTGTTGATCCACGCGATGCACGTTTCTTCTTAGAGCGTTGCCTAAAAAGCACCACTTCCTCCTCTTCATTTGTGCTTCAATAGGTTCTTGCTTTTGATCTCCCACTGTCAAATGTTGCTGATGGCCTCTGTCCAATGGATTCTAAGTAAGCTTTAGAGGCAGTGGTTGGTGAATGTTTGAGCGGTTCGGGACCGGTTCCGACGCCAATTGTTGCGCTCTGTGAACTGCGCAGCATCCATTGCTGTGCACTCCGTGAAATCTTTGGTTGTCCCACTTCACATGCCGCTCTCATCTCTCAGCTGAGATGCAGTATGTGAAATTTGACACCTCATTTTGCATAAGGCACGACATATCACATTTTCTGGACGATCCAGACAAAGGATCTAGCTTCTCTGGCTGGGAACATTGCAGCTCCGTTCACAACCAGACGGATTTAGAGCTCTCAACATGAAAAAAATATCAAGTCATTCTGTCGAATTGAAAAAAAGACCACTTTCTCATGGTCACAGAGGGACGATCACTTTGTGCTTTAAAGCTGAAGTTGCAACGAGTCAGCAGGCATTTGAACGGTGTCTCTGCGTCGCACAGAGTTCGTTGGGCAGAACTCTCTCGGTCGTCAGTTATATGAAATGGTCCCAATTTTGTACTGTCACCAAGTATGATAATATTTATTTTAGAGTCATAAGTAAGCTGCAGTCTTATAATAAGTCATTATAATTAATACTATATTTAGAAAGCATTTCAATCCCTATTCACACACTTTTATTGAAAATTTAAAAAAATACATGATTTTTCATTATTTCATATTTGTATAGTGTACTTGAGATTGTGTCCTCAAGTGTCTACACTTCAGCAATTTATAACTATTTTTTTTTTTTTACCAGAAATGTGATATGTTTATCCTTCTGACAGTATAAGTAATGCTAAGACCAATGTTCTCTTTTCCAGATGAGCCCTGTTTAGTACATGAATATACAATACAGACAAACTACACATCCATATACACATTAAAATACACTTTTTTTATTCACAGCAATAGATGAAAAGCGAAACACAATCATAAAAAACGGACAAATTCTTCAGTAAAAATCTTTGCACGGTAGGTGTTCTTGGAGGCTTGAAAGCTTTCTCGAAGTTCCAATTTATGGATTGTTATATGATAATCCTGAGGTTGGCAATTTGGTCTCTGAAAGATCTACCACTTCTCCAGTGTTGGGGAGTAATCTGTTACATGTAAGGGATTACAAAAAAAACGTGTGTTCCACCTGAGCGACTCAGAGACCACAAATCAGAGACCACTACGATGACACACCAAATGTGCTTGATGGATCGTGGGAAAATAGCAAAATCCAAGCTATGTCTTCCAATAGTGCGACTGCTGTCGGCATCCAAAGATGATCCAACTTGAATAAACGCTTGGTAAGGGTAACAGCAGTGTTGTAGTCTACGGCGATACGGATATCAGTTATTATTGATATCTACTTTAGCGCATTGATGTGAATCACACTGCTGCTTTCATTTAGCTATTTGCGCCTTACGGATTGTGGTTGTTGATGGCTGTTCACAAATTTAAATGTGTATTAGAACTCAATAATAGTTGAATTCAAAACGTTTTAAGCTGCCTATAAATCATTGTTTTTGAAACCAGTGGACAGCCAGTGGAAAATGCGCTCTTCAACAGCTGCGTAGTGCGGATCCCAGTTTATGGGGAAAAAGTAGGTATTTTATTGCTCATTCTAATTCAGGCTGGTAAAAAGTAAAATCCATAGACTTAATGGACACGTGCTCAAAAGGCAATCTGTAGTTGCTACATCCATTTTTGGACTTATATATATATATATATGTATATATATATATATATATATGTTTTATGAGTTTAGTTCATCTGTCCCGCTCCATGAGAACCCAAAATATAAGCCTGTTTAACTCCAATGTTTGTAAACATTGTGAATGTAAACAAACACTGTATAGCCTCATAACATGGTTTAAAATAATAATTGTGATATCATGGATGGTCAGTCCCTGCATCTATAGCTCTGTCTGTTAATCCGAGAGTGGTTACATTTCTCCAGGCCCATCACTCTTTACCAAAACAGAGGCGGGGAAACCGTTTCGTTTTATCTGTGGACTTGCCCTTTTAAACAGCTGCATATTGTCAAGATATCAAAGTGTCACCAACAAAAAAGGTAACAATAGGCCTTCAGCAAATGTAGCATGACATTCATTTTTCACATGTAAATAGCACTTTTCAGTAGTGCTCAAAGTATGCCATTCCATGAGCGCACAACTCGAATCAATGAGCCCGATCAGTCCTCCATGACAACAAAATCATAAACAACAGTGTAGGGCTGGCTAATAAGTCCTTAGATTTGAGGTTATGTTCAGGTAAAACAATTTAGCTTATCTATACTTTCATATTTCTAAGTCCTATTCTTGAAGATCAAAGGGTATAACATTTAGTGGAATGACTGGAATTCTGATTGGCTTTTAATGTGAATATATAATCTCATCATATTATTATATGTAGTAGAAAGTTATGGATTAGAAGACGCCTAAAATAGCAAACAATAAAGTAAAATTTAACATCTATATATGGCCAGCTATGTAAACTTTAACATTGATTTATTCTGCAATAGATGTCGTTCAATTGGTAACATACATTGTCTTCTTCTAATGCCTCTTAAGGGGAAAGTAATCTAAAAGTAACTTAATGTAATCAGATTACGTTACTGAGTCTGGGCAATCTAAAAGTGACGTTACTAATTACAATTTTGGACAGGTAACTAACGGATAACATTTAGCAAGTAACCTATCCAACTCTGCACTTCTCAAACCGGCCTAATATTCTGTTTTTCCATCCACCGCCATCCTATAGTATAGGAAGATGTGATTGAACACTTCCTGGTGTTGTCCAACATTATCCTGAGGTAGCTTTTACACTCCTTTCAGTCTCCTTCTGTAAAGACACACACACACACACACACACACACAGCAGCTCGCATGCACACTCACATGACTGAATTCCTGCTCTGCATCATTCAATACCGTGCTGGCAAGGGATTGACGTTACTTCCTCAGACCACATCATCATGCCATTACATTTGTTGTCTCCAGTGATCTGTGAACCAGCCCAAAACCTACCTAGGTCATTGATGACGTAACCCTGACCCTCTTCCCTCTTCCTTCCCTTTGCCATAGCCGACTACAACATTGAGTGTTACGGCGAGGACTTCCTGATGCTGAGGAACCAGCTCCTACAGTGCTCAAGCAGAACACAGCAGGCCTGCTACACCAGGAGTGAGTATGACCAGCAATAGTCCTTCACTTGTCTCCTGCTACACAAGCGCTGTGTTCACCTCTCTCTCATCAGCTCATTGGAGAGGAGAAAATGGGCCCTCCCCTCGGACTTCCTTCACCAATAACCTTTTCGAAAGGGAGGCGAGCAAATTCGGAAAGGAGGACGGAGGAAGCGAGGATTTGACAGCTCGTCACGTTTTCAGACAGCCCAGGACTGAGCAATCTGACTTGTTCTTGGCAAGGCTGGTTCTTTGGGTCAATTAGCTGATCGATGACATTAGCTGTCAGATATGCCCATGATTACGTTGGATTGCATAATACAACAGTTAACACAACATTTGAACCTTCAACAGGGCAACATCCAATTATGGACTTCTGACCATAACAAATTCAGTGACACAATAATGAATAAAAAACATAAAGTGATCAAATCCATAGCCTAACAATAAGTCTTATTGAATAAAACGGTTTGTGAGAGTGAAATCCTTGGTCCTAGTAAATCTTCTGATAGAGACCTTCATCCTGTCTTTTGTCTCCTCTACAGAGACTGGGGAGAAGGGCTGTGCTCGGCTGGAGTTCTGCTCTCGACCAGGCTGGAAGTGCTGCTATAAGGACCGCTGCAATGCCTAGAACTGATTCCCGGGGGACACTAACTCCACGGCCCAGGACTGGCAGAGGACGAAGAGCTGTGATATAAGCCGACAGCGACTTGCCGTTTAGCACTTGGGGATTGAATGCGTTTGTATAAATAACGTGACAAAAATAACTTTCATTGGATGTAAAGTCACATGAAATAAAGTCCTACGCAATTGTAACCACCCGTCTCCAGTCTAAAATGCTGCTACAGTGTACATCATTTCATCAGTGTTTTTGTTAAGCACAGAGAACTATTCAAGCGGGACTTACAGGGTCACTTTACTCAAGTTGTTCTTTCAAATTGTTGCTCATAGGGACACTCTTGCATTTTTCCCTTTGCGGTAGAGACGGACAGAATTTTCGTGTGTGTGTGTGTGTGTGTGTGTGTGTGTGTGTGTGGTGCCTGACAGTCTGTGGGTCTTTTTGTTATCTGTGTGGTAGTCAGTCGGCAAGATCTGCTGAATCAGAATGACAACACTCCTCGGTTTACCTACAGTCTAATACCACAGAGACCTCTGTCCACTGTTTACTCACAATGTCTAATACCACAGAGATCTCTGTCCACTGTTTACTCACAATGTCTAATACCACAGAGACCTCTGTCCACTGTTTACTCACAATGTCTAATACCACAGTTTACTCACAATGACCTCTGTCCACTGTTTACTCACAATGTCTAATACCACAGAGACCTCTGTCCACTGTTTACTCACAATGTCTAATACCACAGAGACCTCTGTCCACTGTTTACTCACAATGTCTAATACCACAGACCTCTGACCTCAATGTCTAATATCACACTGTGTTTACTCACAATGTCTAATACCACAGACCTCTGTCCACTGTTTACTCACAATGTCTAATATCACGACCGGAGACCTCTGTCCACTGTTTACTCACAATGTCTAATACCACAGAGACCTCTGTCCACTGTTTACTCACAATGTCTAATACCACAGAGACCTCTGTCCACTGTTTACTCACAATGTCTAATACCACAGAGACCTCTGTCCACTGTTTACTCACAATGTCTAATACCACAGAGACCTCTGTCCACTGTTTACTCACAATGTCTAATACCACAGAGACCTCTGTCCACTGTTTACTCAATGTCTAATACCACAGAGACCTCTGTTACTCACAATGTCTAATACCACAGAGACCTCTGTCCACTGTTTACTCAAAATGTCTAATATCACAGAGACCTCTGTCCACTGTTTACTCACAATGTCTAATACCACGACCGGAGACCTCTGTCCACTGTTTACTCACAATGTCTAATACCACAGAGACCTCTGTCCACTGTTTACTCACATTGTCTAATATCAGAGACCTCTGTCCACTGTTTAATCACAATTTCTAATACCACAGAGACCTCTGTCCACTGTTTACTCACAATGTCTAATATCAGAGACATCTGTCCAATGTTTACTCACATTGTCTAATATCAGAGACCTCTGTCCACTGTTTAATCACAATGTCTAATACCACAGAGACCTCTGTCCACTGTTTACTCACAATGTCTAATATCACAGAGACCTCTGTCCACTGTTTACTCACAATGTCTAATACCACAGAGACCTCTGTCCACTGTTTACTCACAATGTCTAATACCACAGAGACCTCTGTCCACTGTTTACTCACAATGTCTAATACCACAGAGACCTCTGTCCACTGTTTACTCACAATGTCTAATACCACAGAGACCTCTGTCCACTGTTTACTCACAATGTCAATGTCTAATACCACAGAGACCTCTGTCCACTGTTTACTCACAATGTCTAATATCACAGAAACCTCTGTACCACAGAGACCTCTGTCCACTGTTTACTCACAATGTCTAATACCACACAGAGACCTCTGTCCACTGTTTACTCACAATGTCTAATACCACAGAGACCTCTGTCCACTGTTTACTCACAATGTCTAATACCACAGAGACCTCTGTCCACTGTTTACTCACAATGTCTAATACCACAGAGACCTCTGTCCACTGTTTACTCACAATGTCTAATACCACAATGTCAGAGACCTCTGTCCACTGTTTACTCACAATGTCTAATACACGACCGGAGACCTCTGTCCACTGTTTACTCACAATGTCTAAACCACAGAGACCACTGAGACTCACAATGTCTGTCCACTGTTTACTCACAATGTCTAATACCACAGAGACCTCTGTCCACTGTTTACTCACAATGTCTAATATCACAGAGACCTCTGTCCACTGTTTACTCACAATGTCTAATACCACAGAGACCTCTGTCCACTGTTTACTCACAATGTCTAATATCACAGAGACCTCTGTCCACTGTTTACTCACAATGTCTAATACCACGACCGGAGACCTCTGTCCACTGTTTACTCACAATGTCTAATATCACGACCGGAGACCTCTGTCCACTGTTTACTCACAATGTCTAATACCACAGAGACCTCTGTCCACTGTTTACTCACAATGTCTAATACCACAGAGACCTCTGTCCACTGTTTACTCACAATGTCTAATACCACAGAGACCTCTGTCCACTGTTTACTCACAATGTCTAATCTGTCCACAATGTCTAATATCACAGAGACCTCTGTCCACTGTTTACTCACAATGTCTAATACCACGACCGGAGACCTCTGTCCACTGTTTACTCACAATGTCTAATACCACAGAGACCTCTGTCCACTGTTTACTCACAATGTCTAATACCACGACCGGAGACCTCTGTCCACTGTTTACTCACAATGTCTAATACCACAGAGACCTCTGTCCACTGTTTACTCACAATGTCTAATACCACAGAGACCTCTGTCCACTGTTTACTCACAATGTCTAATATCACAGAGACCTCTGTCCACTGTTTACTCACAATGTCTAATACCACAGAGACCTCTGTCCACTGTTTACTCACAATGTCTAATACCACGACCGGAGACCTCTGTCCACTGTTTACTCACAATGTCTAATACCACAGAGACCTCTGTCCACTCACAATGTCTAATACCACAGAGACCTCTGTCCACTGTTTACTCACAATGTCTAATATCACAGAGACCTCTGTCCACTGTTTACTCACAATGTCTAATACCACAGAGACCTCTGTCCACTGTTTACTCACAATGTCTAATACCACAGAGACATCTGTCCACTGTCTACTCCAATGTCTAATACTCACAATGTCTACCACAGAGACCTCTGTACCACAATGTCTAATACCACAGAGACCTCTGTCCACTGTTTACTCACAATGTCTAATACCACGACCGGAGACCTCTGTCCACTGTTTACTCACAATGTCTAATATCACAGAGACCTCTGTCCACTGTTTACTCACAATGTCAAATACCACATGACCTCTGTCCACTGTTTACTCACAATGTCTAATACCACAGAGACCTCTGTCCACTGTTTACTCACAATGTCTAATATCACAGAGACCTCTGTCCACTGTTTACTCACAATGTCTAATACCACAAAGACCTCTGTCCACTGTTTACTCACAATGTCTAATACCACAGAGACCTCTGTCCACTGTTTACTCACAATGTCTAATATCACAGAGACCTCTGTCCACTGTTTACTCACAATGTCTAATACCACGACCGGAGACCTCTGTCCACTGTTTACTCACAATGTCTAATACCACAGAGACCTCTGTCCACTGTTTACCCACAATGTCTAATACCACGACCGGAGACCTCTGTCCACTGTCTACTCACAATGTCTAATACCACGACCGGAGACCTCTGTCCACTGTTTACTCACAATGTCTAATACCACAGAGACCTCTGTCCACTGTTTACTCACAATGTCTAATATCACAGAGACCTCTGTCCACTGTTTACTCACAATGTCTAATATCACAGAGACCTCTGTCCACTGTTTACTCACAATGTCTAATACCACGACCGGAGACCTCTGTCCACTGTTTACTCACAATGTCTAATACCACGACCGGAGACCTCTGTCCACTGTTTACTCACAATGTCTAATACCACGACCGGAGACCTCTGTCCACTGTTTACTCACAATGTCTAATACCACAGAGACCTCTGTCCACTGTTTACTCACAATGTCTAATATCACAGAGACCTCTGTCCACTGTTTACTCACAATGTCTAATACCACGACCGGAGACCTCTGTCCACTGTTTACTCACAATGTCTAATACCACAGAGACCTCTGTCCACTGTTTACCCACAATGTCTAATACCACGACCGGAGACCTCTGTCCACTGTCTACTCACAATGTCTAATACCACGACCGGAGACCTCTGTCCACTGTTTACTCACAATGTCTAATATCACAGAGACCTCTGCCCACTGTTTACTCACAATGTCTAATACCACAAAGACCTCTGTCCACTGTTTACTCACAATGTCTAATACCACGACCGGAGACCTCTGTCCACTGTTTACTCACAATGTCTAATATCACAGAGACCTCTGTCCACTGTTTACTCACAATGTCTAATACCACAGAGACCTCTGTCCACTGTTTACTCACAATGTCTAATACCACAGAGACATCTGTCCACTGTCTACTCACAATGTCTAATACCACAGAGACCGCTGTTTACCCACAGTCTAATACCACAGAGACATCTGTCCACTGTCTACTCACAATGTCTAATACCACAGAGACCTCTGTCCACTGTTTACTCACAATGTCTAATACCACAGAGACCGCTGTTTACCCACAGTCTAATACCACAGCCAGAGAACTGTCCACTTAACGGACACAACTAGAGACGGAAAGGTCCAGAATTGACTAGGGAAGACCGTCCACTATACAGACATACACATGGACGCATGCCCACATACACACTCAGCAGGTCAGGTATCAGAGGATTCAGATTGACACAAAACAATCTCGTCACAGTTTGGTTTTCAGGATCAGTGAGTTGTCGTCAGAGCTTGACAAAGTCCAGATTTAATCCTTCCTCAAACATCTATGTCCCCGAGCCTGTTTCAGGGACATAGAGATGTTTGAGGAAGGATTAAAGGTGGACTTGGTCACACTCCGACAACAACTCAAATGTTCCTGAAAACACAACAGTGACTCAATGTAAACTGAAATTATGTATGGAAGCGAACCCTTTCATACCACAAAACATTCAGACCAAGATCAACACATAGATCAGTGGAAATACTCAAACATAAAAGCTTCTCTCTGTTTTAAAATGTTTATTTGCATTTTTTTTTTTTATCTTCAGTATTTCTCTAGATCGTGTGAAACATGTTTTTGTTGTTGTTGTCATTCATACAGTATCTCATCACCATCAAATCATTTCAACATTTCATCAGAATCCCCGTCATGTGCATGGCCATAACCATGTTTATTTTGAACATCACAAAAGGTTGTACATGTCTGTGCCCTCCCCTCTCCTTTATGCCCTCCCCCATTCCAACCACGGTGTCACAGCTGTTTTGTTCAAGGAGTGTTGGTGAGACAGCCCCAGCGTACCCATCTCCCGACCTCCCCCATACCCAGGACACTTAGACATTCATTCACAAGGCTTGAGGTTTCAGACCAGTCAAGGAGCTTTGTGTTTTCAACTCACTTCTCCCTTCCCTTTGACCTTTGTGAGTTTTGGATACTAGCCATCTAACTAATAAAAACATGATTCTATACAAGCCCTTCAGAAAAACGGCCCCTAAAAGATATAGTTGAATAGAAATAATGGCCCTCTACCTCTCAAAATCCTTAGATCCTTGTCAGGGCCCAGTACACGGGATGCCCTGGTGTCCAAATCCTCCACACCGTACTAATCCGCCCTATCTTAAAAAACATTTCACCTCCCTTTAACCAACACAGGCAAAACCTACCAAACCCCCACCCCCGAACCCCCTCTCAACGTGGCCATTCGTCAAAGCAACACTCAGTACATAACGGCTGTAGGCCTCCGATTGGCAGACCACCAACCAAGTCTAGATGGGCGAGGTGATTGGCCATGAAAACGCTGTAAAAACAAAAGTGACAGAAAGCCGGTCCACTGTCCCTCACCATAACAACCTGTCATGGTAAGAAGAGCACATTATGTGGAGAGACATTTTTTCACACGGTATTGTACGTGGATGAGCTGGAGGAGTGTGCCCCCTAGTGGTAAAAGAAAGCAATGAAAAAATGGTTCAGAGGGTCTATCTATATCTCAAGATGATGAGACCAGATATATACACACAGGCATACCATTATATACATAAAGTAGTCACAACTGAAAGTACAAAATGATTGAGTATGGGAGGGGAAGATCTAGCAAGACCCCCCCCCCACCACCACCACCACCCGGGAAACCTGCTTTCTAGCGTTCCGGAAAGACTCCAGATATCGTAAGGTACGAGTTATTTATAGATTGACGCCTGACATTGTACGGGGTTCAAAAAGTGTGTTCACGTTCCGTCCACTCAGCATTCTGGGACGGAAATCCCATGTTCACTACAGCTACAGAAGCACAGGAGAAAAAGAAACTACAGGACAAACGACAGAGTGAGTCTACCTAAAGTAAATCATTCCCAAGAAGGGGAAAAACCCCGTTGATTTGCAAGAACAAAACAAATCTGAAAACGCTCCTAATATAAAAAGAGAAAGAGGTTCTTTGTGGGCCAGCTGGAAGGCTACATTTCTGAGGCCAACGCTAGAATAACATCAGTATAACATCGACACAACCATGCCCTCGTGCAGTCTTTCACTACGATTGATAAGGTCTCTACCTCTCCACTACAACCCTGTCAATGCCACATTACCGACCTTAGGACACTATCACCGACAGGCACTTTACCTCCACAGTCTCGTGTTCTCTACAACTGCACCTTTCTACACCACATACCTTTTTACACAGTCCTCTCTCTCGTCCTTCTGATAATGACCTAGAAAATTACTATACTTACTATCAGTCTTTTCTGTGCATTGCCACATATGCCTTAGTCATGAGTATCCCTTCTATCGTCCTTCAACCTTCCCTGCTATAGAAAGCCTCCACATTCTCTCCCTAGTCACGGATGGACAATTAAAAGGCAATCTCTCAATTCTCTATCCTCTACTTCCAGCCGATAAACAGAAGAGAGTCTCGCTCTCTCTCTAAATGTACCAGCACATTCCCACTGAAGGGAGACAGAGGGGGATGTGTAGAAGACAGACGGGGCTGTGTAGGCGACAGAGAGGGCTGTGTAGGAGACAGAGGGGGCTGTGTAGAAGACAAGAGGGGGCTGTGTAGAAGACAAGAGGGGGCTGTGTAGAAGACAGAGAGGGCTGTGTAGAAGACAAAGGGGGCTGTGTAGAAGACAAAGGGGGCTGTGTAGAAGACAAAGGGGGCTGTGTAGGAGACAGAGGGGGCTGTGTAGAAGACAAGAGGGGGCTGTGTAGAAGACAGAGAGGGCTGTGTAGAAGACAGACGGGGCTGTGTAGAAGACAGAGGGGGCTGTGTAGAAGACAGAGGGGGCTGTGTAGGAGACAGAGAGGGCTGTGTAGGAGACAGAGAGGGCTGTGTAGGAGACAGAGGGGGCTGTGTAGAAGACAAGAGGGGGCTGTGTAGAAGAAAGACGGGGCTGTGTAGGAGACAGAGGGGGCTGTGTAGAAGACAAGAGGGGGCTGTGTAGAAGACAGAGGGGGCTGTGTAGGAGACAGAGAGGGCTGTGTAGGAGACAGAGAGGGCTGTGTAGGAGACAGAGGGGGCTGTGTAGAAGACAAGAGGGGGCTGTGTAGAAGACAAGAGGGGGCTGTGTAGGAGACAGAGGGGGCTGTGTAGAAGACAAGAGGGGGCTGTGTAGAAGACAAGAGGGGGCTGTGTAGAAGACAAGAGGGGGCTGTGTAGAAGACAAGAGGGGGCTGTGTAGAAGACAGACGGGGCTGTGTAGGACACAGAGGGGGCTGTGTAGGAGACAGAGGGGGCTGTGTAGGAGACAGTGAGGGCTGTGTAGGAGACAGAGGGGGCTCTCTGCCTCCCTCTGCTGGCTGTGTATTCCTGTGAGAGTGATCTAGTCCAGATGTCTGCAGAAAGGGGGGGATGAGCCAGAATGACACAATGTATAAAACGGCGGCTCACAGACACTTAAGACTCTTTTTTCTTCTTTTTTTTTTTCAATATTCTTTTTTTTTTCTTCTTAAAAACATCTCAGTCCATTCCAGCAGAGAAGGAACAGTCCCCAGAATACGATTTTAAAAGGTATACATCCAAAAGGGAAATAGAAATAAACAGAGAAAATGGTAGCATGTTATTGTAGGGCGAGCAGGTGAGAGTCTGCTGGGTTACTGGTCGCTGGTGGTTCAGTGCAGTCATTGTGTCCAGGACCACAGGATATCCTATGGCTCATTATGAACCTTTCTGGCCGTTACAACGAGGCTGGATGGATGAGTTCCCTGCAGGGACTCTGGTAGAGAGAACAGCTTATTGCCATGGAAAGGCAGTCTGCATGCATGTCAGCCCACACACACACACACACATGCAAGTCTTGCGCAGCTAACCTTGTGGGGACATACAATTAAGTGTTACTGGTTGTGTGTGGTTGTGTGTGGTTGTGTGTGGTCGCAAATTATGCTATGGTGTGTTATTGCAGGTTGTTGCATTATCAAGTAAGAATTAGATGAGTATATACGTTTCTCTATGGCAACATAGCTATTGAATAAGGGCTGGACTGAGGAGTGAGCATTAGCAGACACATAGTTAACCGTATGAACCCGAACAACCACAACATTCTCTCCTCACACAACGTTCGGTGATCATCTTTAAAAAACAACATAAGCCACTAACATCACTGCCTTGTCTCACGTACATCCGCCCCTCTTCTCCGAATAACGCAGACATCAAAAACAAACAAAAAGAAGAGCACGAAGACAAAACTAAAACTCAAAACAAAAAGAGACCTGAACAGAGATGGAATCCGCCCGAGAGACGCAGCGACATCGAGGCACCTCCGGGGGGGGGGGTGCTGAGCAGGAGAGACGAGCGCTGGGCTGCATCACAACTGAGGCTCTTCACGAGGGTGGGGTGAAAGGGCGGCCCTCGTCGCTAGGCGTGGCCGTGTCGTCGCTGGGTTCCAGGCTGTCCTTGAGGCTCAGCGTGCTGTCAGAGGGGGGCGGGGTTAGCTCGGCAGGGGGAGGGGTTTCCGGGGAGCTCTCCTGCCGTCCGTTGGTCGTGGGGGAGGTTGGCGTGGGGGGAGGTGTGACAAGAGCCACTCCCCCGCAGTGCGCCCCTGTGGGGTCAGAGGTCAGGTCGAGGACGGTGGGCGGGGTAGGGGTAGGGGTTGGCGGCGCGGCCGGCTCGGTGGGGGTGGGCGTCAGAGGCACCGCTGGGATGGAGTTATGTAGGAGCCCCTCCCCTAGAGAGAGGGAGGAGTCACTGGGGACCAATGAGGGGTTCTTCTCCACCAGACGCCACTGCATGACACTGGTATCCTTCCCGCCCGTGGACACCAGGTGACTGTCGTTGTGCATGAAGGTCACATTGGTCACGTGACTGCTGTGGGCGCTGTATTTGTGGCTAGGTGCCTGCGGAGGAAGGAGACATTATATTAGGATTTGAAGCCAATATTACAGTAGGCTATATTACATACAGTATGTTTACCACAGGAGGTTGGTGGCACCTTAATTGGGGAGGAGGGGCTTGTCGTAATGGCCGGAGTGGAATGGAATAAATGACATCCAACACACAGTTTCCATGATTTGATGCCATTCGCTCTGTTCCAGCCATTATTATGATCCGTCCTCCCCTCAGCAGCCTCCACTGATATACACCGGGACAGTGCTGTTGAGCAGTACGGGGACTGGTGCTTAGGGGACAGGCTTACCTTGGGTCTGGCGCAGGGGTACTGGAAGAGGTGCACTTTGCAGAAGTCATCAGCCAGAGCGATCACCTTCCTGTTGTGGGACCTGATCAGAGCGTTGATGTCTGTACCATCGGAACCCTCAGGCCACACTCCTGGAAGACACACACACACACACACACTGGTTGTTTTGCCCCGCTATCATAGCAGTGGAACCTGCCCTGAACTTTAGCCTCTGTTACTAGCCAGCTATCAACCGGTACTCTACCCTGCACCTTAAGAGACTGTTGCCATATGTACATAGTCATTGAACGCGGGTCACTTTGATAGTGTTTACACACTGTTCTACCCACTTTATATGTAGATACTGCATTCTAGTCAAGTGTTATCCTATAGAACTACTGCTGTACACAGATGTTCTATTCATGTACTGTCCCCATTGTCTATACACACACACCATCATATACATTTATACTTCAGGACTTTGACATGGCTCATTTGATATCAGTATATTTCTAATTTCCTTTCTTACATTTTGGGGGATTAGCGCGTATTGTTTTGTATTGTTAAGGTATAACTTTTATTATCACACTGTCGGAAGAAAATAAAACACTTCACAACACCCGCGATATCGTCTGTAACATAAGTGTCCACAACCAATTTGATTTGACTTAAGTGTCCTATCCACATGTTCGAGTACGTGAAGCCGTGTCAAAAAGCATACCACCAGGGGGCAGACCAACACCATAGGGGCCTTCATCCATGCTAACATGCACAGTACACACTCCCTATCTTACCTTCTCTCTCTCTCTCTCTCTCTCTCTCTCTCTCTCTCTCTCTCTCTCTCTCTCTCTCTCTCTCTCTCTCTCTCTCTCTCTCTCTCTCTCTCTCTCTCTCTCTCTCTCTCTCTCTCTCTCTCTCTCTCTCTCTCTCTCTCTCTCTCTCTCTCTCTTCTCTCTCTCTCTCTCTCTCTCTCTCTCTCTCTCTCTCTCTCTCTCTCTCTCTCTCTCTCTCTCTCACAGGGAGATAGAAATAAAGTGTGATCACTACACACACATGTGCAATCTCTACTCTCCTGGGTCTGATCAGTACCAGCCTAAGCGAGGGACAATCTACTGGCTGAGAACTGAGGAATCTGAAAGTCAAGAGAGAGAGAGAACTATTTTTCCAGCCCCCTAAAGAACTAAAATATGTGGAGTCGGGGGCTCTATGTTTTCCTGGGCCTGTCCCTTCCCGAGACGGTGAGAGAAGAAAGGGGCGGGGAGCGATAGAAAGAGATGGACAGAGGGAGAACAAAGAAAGAGGGAGGGAGAACAAAGAGAGAGGGAGGGAGAACAAAGAGAGAGGGAGGGAGAACAAAGAGAGAGGGAGGGAGAACAAAGAGAGAAGGAGGGAGAACAAAGAGAGAGGGAGGGAGAACAAAGAGAGAGGGAGGGAGAACAAAGAGAGAGGGAGGGAGACCAATAAAGATGGAGACGGAGAAAGATGTGGGGAAGCACTGCAGATACCACGACACGCCGTACTGCAGTGGGACAAAACCAGTAGGGAAACAGAGCAGGGTCAATTCGGGTAGCAGAGTTCAAATGGGAAGGACATGCGTTGGCCGTTACAAACTTGCGTAATACGGATTCAAATAAAAAAAAAAAAAAAAAACAGATTGAGAAAGAGAGCAGAGGAAGACAGGATGAATGAGGGAGGAGGAAGAAAAAGAAAACAGCGAAAGACAGAAAGTCAAGAGTGCGTAGGAACGAGTCCCAAACCGCACTTTCTGTTCAGTAGCAGGTCTCACACCCACAGAGGCTTTATACACCCACAGCAGTGAGCATAAAAAACACACAGTCTACACAGATCCGGCATAGCACAGCCACGAACAGAGCCAAAGCATTCCCTCCATATCCCTATTGCCCAAGTCGATACTGACCGAAGACATGGTAGCCCAGCACGCAGGTGTAGGTGGTCCAGTCGATGTCCTTACACTCGGAACGGTTACGGATGTACTTGCAGCCGTTTGGAATGTCCCCTGCAAAGAGGAGAGAACCGGGTCAAAGGTGAAGCGGAATCCTTCACCACAGCAAGTAGTTTGTTAAAGAAAAAGCGTGTGAAAAAAACAACACATTTGTCTGATTGCTAAACATCCCTCCGTGGATCAGTAATTTAGCCCCATTCTCCATCAATGAAGCTGCTGCTGCAGCCTTACCATCAGCATGACACTCATTCAAAGGTGTGTTTTTTGATTTGATTTGATTTGATTTGTTTACGCACAGTAGAGGATCTCGTAGTCTCCTGAGTTGGACATGATGAACTTGTTGTCGGGGGACCAGTCCAGATGTGTGATGTAGCTGGAATGTCCCTGTTAAAACCACACAGAGTCAGAAGGCTGGGTAGGTGATTTAGGAGGAGAGGTGAAACAGGTCACGGTTACATTCGTGGAGCTAGAGACAGGCACAGCATGTACAGCGAAGGGCTAGCTTCGTTTGGCTAATCGTTTCCGAGGAGATTGTGGCCTTTATTAAAACTAGCCCACGCAAGTGGTTCAGTGCACTATCCTGGGAGCGAGCTCCAGGCGTCCAACACAGCCCATTGGAGGAGACACTGTGTGTGTCTGTCCTCCCCCCACACTCAGACTCAGGGAGGGAATCTCTGTTTGCACTTGATTTCCTTCAGGTCTGCAGGCTTCCATCCAACACACAGACCCATGCAATCATATCACACACACACACACACACACACACACACACACACACACACACACACACACACACACACACACACACACACACACACACACACACACACACACGTCTCTGACATCCTGCCAAGTTAAGGCTAGTCACTCCACAGCTGCTGAGCTCACTTTCTCACACAAACACATACAGAATCTGAATCCCATACTGAACGAAACACACACACAGAAAATGATGTGTTTCTGTCTTTATGCATCTCCCTAATTATACACACAATCCTAGGCACTTCCTTATCTGAACAAGAGGACTCGTATACATATTTGCATGTGTCCCTAGAAATCCATACAACTAACTGCATCGTTATATACTTATACTGTATGTCAGCGTGTCTCTCTGCTTTGCTGTGAAGCTGTGGTTACAGACAGGGGCCCAGTCCTCTGCCAACGCCAATAAAACCTCAAACCAACCTTCCCACAATGTCTTTATTCCCTCTGGAGCCCTGAGCCTTTGAACCGTACCAATTGAGAATCTGGCTTTAATACTCTCTCATGCAACCCCAAGCTTGTTTTTCAAAACTCTAAAATGTAACTGCTGTGATTATGATCTCTGCTCTGTTATTAAACTACTCAACCCGCATGCTCTGCTGTGGCTGCCAGGCTATGTACGGTAAGTTGCCTGGGGGTTACCATTGGTAATTCGTTCCACAATAGGGTACCAAGGCCATAGTGGTCAAGCACCAGAAACAATGACCGTGACCACAACCTGAGCCCCATGGTCCTGGAGGGGGGAGAGAAAACAGTGACAACATGGATGAGAGGGACATGAAAGAGAAGTAGAAGAGTGAAGCGGGGGGAGAAAGCGAGTCAGAGAGGCGGGATCCACGAGTGAGAGACACTACATACAGGGAAAGAGAGAGGGAGAGAGACACTACATACAGGGAAGAGAGTGAGAGAGACACTACATAAAGGGAAGAGAGTGAGAGAGACACTACATACAGGGAAGAGAGGGAGAGAGACACTACATACAGGGAAGAGAGTGAGAGAGACACTACATACAGGGAAGAGAGGGAGAGAGACACTACATACAGGGAAAGAGAGAGGGAGAGAGACACTACATACAGGAAAAGAGAGAGGGAGAGAGACACTACACACAGGGAAAGAGAGAGGGAGAGACACTACATACAGGGAAGAGAGTGAGAGAGACACTACATACGGGAAAGAGAGAGGGAGAGAGACACTACATACAGGGAAGAGAGGGAGAGAGACACTACATACAGGGAAAGAGAGAGGGAGAGAGACACTACATACAGGGAAGAGAGGGAGAGAGACACTACATACAGGGAAAGAGAGAGGGAGAGAGACACTACATACAGGAAAAGAGAGAGGGAGAGAGACACTACACACAGGGAAAGAGAGAGGGAGAGACACTACATACAGGGAAGAGAGTGAGAGAGACACTACATATGGGAAAGAGAGAGGGAGAGAGACACTACATACAGGGAAGAGAGGGAGAGAGACACTACATACAGGGAAGAGAGAGGGAGAGAGACACTACATACAGGAAAAGAGAGGGAGAGAGACACTACACACAGGGAAAGAGAGAGGGAGAGACACTACATACAGGGAGAGAGAGAGAGGGACACTACAAAGGGAAGAGAGGGAGAGAGACATACAGGGAAGAGAGGGAGAGAGACAACAGGGAAAGAGAGGGAGAGACACTACATATAAGGAAAGAGAGAGGGAGAGAGACACTACATACGGGAAAGAGAGAGGGAGAGACACTACATACAGGGAAAGAGAGAGGGAGAGACACTACATACAGGGAAGAGAGGGAGAGAGACACTACATACAGGGAAAGAGAGAGGGAGAGAGACAACAGGGAAAGAGAGAGGGAGAGAGACACTACATACAGGGAAGAGAGGGAGAGAGACACTACATACAGGGAAAGAGAGAGGGAGAGAGACACTACATACAGGAAAAGAGAGAGGGAGAGAGACACTACACACAGGGAAAGAGAGAGGGAGAGACACTACATACAGGGAAGAGAGAGAGAGACACTACATACAGGGAAAGAGAGAGGGAGAGAGACAACAGGGAAAGAGAGAGGGAGAGAGACAACAGGGAAAGAGAGGGAGAGACACTACATATAAGGAAAGAGAGAGGGAGAGAGACACTACATACGGGAAAGAGAGAGGGAGAGACACTACATACAGGGAAAGAGAGAGGGAGAGACACTACATATGGGAAAGAGAGAGGGAGAGAGACACTACATACAGGGAAAGAGAGAGGGAGAGAGACACTACATACAGGGAAAGAGAGAGGGAGAGACACTACATACAGGGAAAGAGAGAGGGAGAGACACTACATATGGGAAAGAGAGAGGAGAGAGACACTACATACAGGGAAAGAGAGAGGGAGAGAGACACTACATACAGGGAAAGAGAGAGGGAGAGACACTACATACAGGGAAAGAGAGAGGGAGAGACACTACATACAGGGAAAGAGAGAGGGAGAGAGACACTACATACAGGGAAAGAGAGAGGGAGAGACACTACATACAGGGAAAGAGAGAGGGAGAGAGACAACAGGGAAAGAGAGAGGGAGAGAGACACTACATACAGGGAAAGAGAGAGGGAGAGACACTACATACAGGGAAAGAGAGAGGGAGAGACACTACATACAGGGAAAGAGAGAGGGAGAGACACTACATACAGGGAAAGAGAGAGTGAGAGACACTACATACAGGGAAAGAGAGAGGGAGAGAGACAACAGGGAAAGAGAGAGGGAGAGACACTACATACAGGGAAAGAGAGAGGGAGAGAGACAACAGGGAAAGAGAGCGGGAGAGAGACAACAGGGAAAGAGAAACAGAGAGATCGCAGACCGAGCAGCAGCCAAGCGGAGGCCAGAGGAGGTGTAAAACGACAGTGTGTTTAACAGTGGAGTGATTCACACTGGACCTGTTGGTCTCCAGACTGCTGTAGAGATGGCCTGCTGGGGTCACAGCCCAGCGTACTGATCACTCTCTGTACACCGCTACCTCTACCCTGCTGGGGTCACAGCCCAGCGTACTGATCACTCTCTGTACACCGCTACCTCTACCCTGCTGGGGTCACAGCCCAGCGTACTGATCACTCTCTGTACACCGCTACCTCTACCCTGCTGGAGTCACAGCCCAGCGTACTGATCACTCTCTGTACACCGCTACCTCTACCCTGCTGGGGTCACAGCCCAGCGTACTGATCACTCTCTGTACACCGCTACCTCTACCCTGCTGGGGTCACAGCCCAGCGTACTGATCACTCTCTGTACACCGCTACCTCTACCCTGCTGGGGTCACAGCCCAGCGTACTGATCACTCTCTGTACACCGCTACCTCTACCCTGCTGGAGTCACAGCCCAGCGTACTGATCACTCTCTGTACACCGCTACCTCTACCCTGCTGGGGTCACAGCCCAGCGTACTGATCACTCTCTGTACACCGCTACCTCTACCCTGCTGGAGTCACAGCCCAGCGTACTGATCACTCTCTGTACACCGCTACCTCTACCCTGCTGGAGTCACAGCCCAGCGTACTGATCACTCTCTGTACACCGCTACCTCTACCCTGCTGGAGTCACAGCCCAGCGTACTGATCACTCTCTGTACACCGCTACCTCTACCCTGCTGGGGTCACAGCCCAGCGTACTGATCACTCTCTGTACACCGCTACCTCTACCCTGCTGGGGTCACAGCCCAGCGTACTGATCACTCTCTGTACACCGCTACCTCTACCCTGCTGGGGTCACAGCCCAGCGTACTGATCACTCTCTGTACACCGCTACCTCTACCCTGCTGGAGTCACAGCCCAGCGTACTGATCACTCTCTGTACACCGCTACCTCTACCCTGCTGGGGTCACAGCCCAGCGTACTGATCACTCTCTGTACACCGCTACCTCTACCCTGCTGGGGTCACAGCCCAGCGTACTGATCACTCTCTGTACACCGCTACCTCTACCCTGCTGGGGTCACAGCCCAGCGTACTGATCACTCTCTGTACACCGCTACCTCTACCCTGCTGGGGTCACAGCCCAGCGTACTGATCACTCTCTGTACACCTCTACCTCTACCCTGCTGGAGTCACAGCCCAGCGTACTGATCACTCTCTGTACACCGCTACCTCTACCCTGCTGGGGTCACAGCCCAGCGTACTGATCACTCTCTGTACACCGCTACCTCTACCCTGCTGGGGTCACAGCCCAGCGTACTGATCACTCTCTGTACACCGCTACCTCTACCCTGCTGGAGTCACAGCCCAGCGTACTGATCACTCTCTGTACACCGCTACCTCTACCCTGCTGGGGTCACAGCCCAGCGTACTGATCACTCTCTGTACACCGCTACCTCTACCCTGCTGGGGTCACAGCCCAGCGTACTGATCACTCTCTGTACACCGCTACCTCTACCCTGCTGGGGTCACAGCCCAGCGTACTGATCACTCTCTGTACACCGCTACCTCTACCCTGCTGGAGTCACAGCCCAGCGTACTGATCACTCTCTGTACACCGCTACCTCTACCCTGCTGGGGTCACAGCCCAGCGTACTGATCACTCTCTGTACACCGCTACCTCTACCCTGCTGGAGTCACAGCCCAGCGTACTGATCACTCTCTGTACACCGCTACCTCTACCCTGCTGGAGTCACAGCCCAGCGTACTGATCACTCTCTGTACACCGCTACCTCTACCCTGCTGGAGTCACAGCCCAGCGTACTGATCACTCTCTGTACACCGCTACCTCTACCCTGCTGGAGTCACAGCCCAGCGTACTGATCACTCTCTGTACACCGCTACCTCTACCCTGCTGGGGTCACAGCCCAGCGTACTGATCACTCTCTGTACACCGCTACCTCTACCCTGCTGGAGTCACAGCCCAGCGTACTGATCACTCTCTGTACACCGCTACCTCTACCCTGCTGGGGTCACAGCCCAGCGTACTGATCACTCTCTGTACACCGCTACCTCTACCCTGCTGGGGTCACAGCCCAGCGTACTGATCACTCTCTGTACACCGCTACCTCTACCCTGCTGGGGTCACAGCCCAGCGTACTGATCACTCTCTGTACACCGCTACCTCTACCCTGCTGGGGTCGCGTCTTTCTCCCGGTGTCGGTCTCGCTCTTTCTCGGAGCAACCCGACGGTGCCAAGGCAATGCAACATGTATTAATAATTCATACTCTCTCTCCCTCTCGGTTTCTCTCCTGTTGCTTTTCCTGTGATTAATACACGCTGAAAGCACTGATCATATCCATCTCTCCAGCTGCAGGGAGACAAGCACTCCCCAGGGCCCCCCCACACACACATATCATTCAACACACCACAGCAGTCTGCATAACTCACGTTGATGAAATGCCTTTACTATGGCTATATTTCTAAGCTAAAGGCCTCCTCCATGCTGGGTGCTGAACTGCTCTCTTCACTGTCATCACAGATTCACAGAGGAGGTCAAATATACAGTCAGTAGACAAAGACAGAGTCTCTTTGAGGAAAATTATCTTCCCACATGCATATAGGCACACACACACACACACACACACACAAATGGTGCTGTACTCACAACGCACTTCCCACATCTGGTGTACTTGCGGCCTTTCTCCGACACGGTGTGGAGGTAAATGAAGTTGTCATGTGATCCCACTGCCAGCAGGGTGCCATCTGAGGAGGGAGTGAGAACAGGATTGTGGGTAAATGATCCACCGCGTTCTATTATCCTCCGCAGGCGTGTGTTGAATGAACAGCGCTTCATTCAACACGTGACTGTGTGCAAGACCAGCTCCACCCACCTACGGAGAAGCGCATGACTGACAGCTGCTCGTTGCCGTCTGTGTGAATGGCCACCAGGTCTCTGGTCTCTGCATCCAGAGCGTACCACCTGGGACACGCGGGGGGGGAGAACAACACAAGAGGATTCGTAAGAATGGACTTTCCCCCTTATAGGAGGAGAGGTGGGACAGATAAGACACTAATGTCCTCCAGAGTAAGAGATGGGGTCCAGCTGAACTTACTTTCCTGAGTGAGTACCGATGGCCACAACAGCACCACTGGGGTGAAAGTCCGCACAGTGGCCATGTTCCTGAGAGAAAGAAAGAGCAAGGGAGAGAGAGAGAGAGAGAGAGATACACAAAATAAATGTATATTTGAAATGTAAGGCCTGATTCCCAACTTGAGATGTGTTTGCATCTCAACGAAAAACTTGGATCAACATTTCAATTTTTGTCTGTTAATAAAATCAAAAGGGTAGTGGATGAGCGTGGATTCTTTATCTGCTGTATAGAATAGTTCCCGAAAGGGAGATACTGGTTCTTACATCCAGGAGCCTGGTCCATTCCAGGGAGTGGTCCACAGAGTTCCACAGGCACACCTGTCTGTCCTGGGCACAGGTTAGGAACAGATCCTTGAAGGGGTGCGACGCCAGCCCCCATAGCTCGTCTGTGTGTCCCTGGGACGAAAGGTCAGAGGTTAGAAAATAATTCTGATGGGGTTATGCTTCCGTTTTGACCAAAGTGACTGAAGTACTTAACACGACCTACTGAGCAGTAAAAACATATTCTGTATATTGCC